>NW_028165785.1:0-45000 GCF_964263955.1 Coregonus lavaretus
CCAGAAGGTGAGGCGGGACTTCTCCTCGTCGGCCACGTTGGGGATCATGACGAGACACAGGCCGAACACGCTGCCCACCACCGTCACCACGTCTGTGTAGCCCAGCCGCTCGTCTAACAACAGGAAGGCCATCACGCCGCTGAACACCGTGGTGGTGGCGCGCCACATGATGGTGCCGTTGCTGGGCGGCACGATGGCGAAGGCGGTGTAGGCGCAGGTGATGGAGATGACGTTGCAGACACCATAGAAGAAGAGGCGGAGGCGGTACCCCTTGGGGCCGAAGGGGGCCTCCTGGTTATAGAACACCACCACGATGGACAGGACCTGGATCACAGACCGGATGAAAATCAGCTCCAGGGACGGCACTTTGGAGCGGTCCGCTGCCAGCCGTGTGATGAGAGCAACGCAGCCGTGAGCCACTGCTGCCCCGAACAACGCCATCCAGGTGACCCGGGACGCCAGGACGTTGGCCTCCCCGAAGCTGGCCAGCTGCCCCCCCACCCCCTTGTCCCTGCTCTGGGGCTCCACCCCTCCCCCTAACGGCCTGGGGTTCTCCATTGTGCCAAAGACAGTCCTTCTACTACTGTCTGTCACCAGTCTCTTAGCAGGGCTGGCCTCTGCAAACGAACCAAAGTCCTCAAAGGAGGGAGCATCGTCGTAACCCTCGTCTCCAGGCTGGGGGAAGTGGGTGGCGTATTTCACTGTGACAGCGTTGGGGTGGATCTTCACTCTCTTCTTAGATCCTCCATACTGCTGCTGGCCTCCAGATACATCCATGTTCTTTCAGCAGATCAGAGCACACTGGAGAAGGAGAGAGGTCAGAGTAAGACATGATTGCGTTACTGACTGCTGGTAATATCCCAAGATTCAAATAAATGTATCTGATATGTACAAAGAAATCCTTGTTTATTAGATTAACAATCCACAAGCAATAAAGAACATATGAATATATTGTGTGGTCTTGGAGAGGAACAGCAAAGAGAGAAATATTATAGAAAGACAGAAGGCTTCTGCTTCTCAAGATAGAGGTTTTTCCCAAACACAGATGAAACGCTTACATAATTCATAACTCACTGCTTCAGTGATCTCATTCTCTCTCTCTCTCTCTCTCTCTCTCTCTCTCTCTCTCTCTCTCTCTCTCTCTCTCTCTCTCTCTCTCTCTCTCTCTCTCTCTCTCTCTCTCTTCTCTCTTCTCTGTTCTCTCTTCTCTCTTCTCTCTCTCTCTCTCTCTCTCTGTGTGTCTCTCTCTCTATATATATGTATATATATATATACACACTACCGGTCAAAGGTTTGGACACACCTACTCATTCAAGGGTTTTTCTTTATTTTAACTATTTTCTACATTGTAGAATAATAGTGAAGACATCAAAACTATGAAATAACACATATGGAATCATGTAGTAACTAAAAAAAGTGTTAAACAAATCAAAACATATTTTATATTTGAGATTCTTCAAATAGCCACCCTTTGCCTTGATGACAGCATTGCACACTCTTGGCATTCTCTCAACCAGCTTCATGAGGTAGTCACCTGGAATGCATTTCAATTAACAGGTGTGCCTTGTTAAAAGTTAATTTGTGGAATTTCTTTCCTTCTTAATGCGTTCAAGCTAATCAAATCAAATCAAATCAAATTGTATTTGTCACATGACCCGAATACAACAGGTGTAGACCTTACAGTGAAATGCTTACTTACAATGCCTTAACCAACAATGCAGTTTTAAGAAAAATAAGTGTTAAGTAAAAAATAGGTAAGTACAAATAATTAAAGAGCAGCAGTAAAATAACAGTAACAAGGCTATATAAATTTTAGTCATTTAGCAGACGCTCTTATCCAGAGCAACTGTATATACAGGGGGTAACGGTACAGAGGCAATGTGAGGGGGCAGCGGTTAGTCGAGGTAATTGAGATAATATGTACATGTAGGTAGAGTTATTAAAGTGACTATGCATAGATAATAAACAGAGATAAACAGAGAGTAGCAGCAGCGTAAAAGAGGGGGGGGGGGGGGGGGGGGGGGGAACTGGGCCATACGCACTACCCTCTGCAGTGCCTTGCGGTCGGAGGCTGAGCAGTTGCCATACCAGAGAGTGATGCAACCAGTCAGGATGCTCTCGATGGTGCAGCTGTATAACTTTTTGAGGATCTGAGGACCCATACCAAATATTTTCAGCCTCCTGAAGGGGAATAGGCTTTGTCGTGCCCTCTTCACGACTGTCTTGGTGTGTTTGGACCATGATAGTTTGTTGGTGATGTGGACACCAAGGAACTTGAAACTCTCAACCTGCTCCACTACAGCCCTGTCCATGAGAATGGGGGCGTGATCAATCCTCTTTTTCCTGTAGTCCACAATCATCTCCTTTGTCTTGATCACATTGAGGGAGAGGTTGTTGTCCTGGCACCACACGGCCAGGTCTCTGACCTCCTCCCTATAGGCTGTCTCATCATTGTCGGTGATCAGGCCTACCACTGTTGTGTCGTCTGCAAACTTAATGATGGTGTTGGAGTCGTGCCTGGCCATGCAGTCATGGGTGAACAGGGAGTACAGGAGGGGACTGAGCACGCACCCCTGAGGGGTCCCCGTGTTGAGGATCAGCGTGGCAGATGTGTTGTTACCTACCCTTACCACCTGGTTTAATGCAAATTAACTATTTAAAAATCATACAATGTGATTTTCTGGATTTTTGTTTTAGATTCCGTCTCTCACAGTTGAAGTGTACCTATGATAAAAATTACAGACCTCTACATGCTTTGTAAGTAGGAAAACCTGCAACATCGGCAGTGTATCAAATACTTGTTCTCCCCACTGTATGTGGGAACTCCTTCAAGACTGTTGGAAAAGCATTCCAGGTGAAGCTGGTTGAGAGAATGCCAAGAGTGTGCAAAGTTGTCATCAAGGCAAAGGGTGGCTATTTGAAGAATCTTAAATATAAAATATATTTTGATTTGTTTAACACTTTTTTGGTTACTGCTTGATTCCATATGTGTTATTTCATAGTTCTGATGTCTTCACTATTATTCTACAAGTTAATTACTATCGCTCCCCCCTTGGGCCAATCCAGTGTAATGTTATAAATGCCGGCTCTCTATGGCAAGACGCATCATTCACCCAAGTTTAGTCAAAATCGGGTCAGTGCTCTCTGTGATATCGCTTGTGACTAACGTAGGAATGGACGGATGGACGGAGACAGATCCACAGTCCCGTCCCCGATTTCATGGTGGGGGACAATGATTCACATGATGTTTCCCTATTAGCTGCTTGACTGGACCTCCAAAAAGAAGCCCCAGTCAGGGAGATGAATCACAGCTTGATGTTTCCTGCTGCCGTGCACTAGCCTGGCCGTGCACTAGCCTGGCCGTGCACTAGCCTGGCCGTGCACTAGCCTGGCCTTTATAACTACAGTGACCAGAGAGGGAAGGGGGCTGGAGGGAACAGATTATATTCAAATGTTATACTATCTAATGATCAGAAAATGTCAGAATCTAAATGCATTGTGTTTAGTACAACAATACAGCAGACCTATCCATGGCATTACAATACAATACATTACATTACATTACAATACATTACATTACATTAAATAACAATACATTACAATACATTACATTACATTACAATACAACACATTACATTACATTACAATACAATACAATACAATACAATACAATACAATACTTTACAATACATTACAATACAATACAACACATTACAAAACATTACATTACATTACAATACATTACATTACATTACAATACATTACATTACATTACATTACATTACATTACAATACATTACATTACATTACAATACATTACATTACATTACATTACAATACATTACATTACAATACATTACATTACAATACAATACATGACATTACATTACTTTACAATACATTACATTACAATACAATACATGACATTACATTACTTTACAATACATTACATTACAATACAATACAACACATTACAATACATTACAATACATTACAATACAATACAACACATTACAAAACATTACATTACATTACAATACATTACATTACATTACAATACATTACATTACATTACAATACATTACATTACATTACATTACAATACATTACATTACATTACAATACATTACATTACAATACATTACATTACAATACATTACATTACAATACATTACAATACATTACATTACATTACATTACAATACATTACATTACATTACATTACAATACAATACAACACAATACATTACATTACAATACATTACAATACATTACATTACATTACATTACAATACATTACAATACATTACATTACATTACAATACATTACATTACAATACATTACAATACATTACATTACATTACAATACATTACAATACATTACATTACATTACAATACATTACATTACATTACATTACATTACATTACAATACATTACAATACAATACATTACAAAACATTACATTACATTACATAACAATACATTACATTACTAAATGGCTTTCTGAACCCTCTCTGTTCCACCCTCCGCCACACTACACATCAGTGGTGGCTGGTGGGAGGAGCTATAGGAGGATGGGCTCATTGTAATGGCTGGAACGGAATCAACGGAACGATAACAACAAACACGCTTGACTCCATTCCATTGATTCCGTTGCAGCCATTGCAATGAGCCCTTTCTCAAAATAGCTCCTCCCACCAGCCTCCACTGCTACACATGGAGCACCCAACAGAGTCCTCAGACCAGTCTCCTGCTGTCCTATCCACAACCAGGGTTAACCCGCTGAACCCTGGACATTTGGAAGGTGATGGATCTATACTCAAAATAGATAAGATATGATAAGCTCTTGTTGGCTATACCACACTATAAGTCTGGCTAACACACGCTGTCATCTTAGTTCGTACCACAAGGGGTCAGAGTAAAATCCTTCCTATCTGACACTCCCCCCAACCACATCACCAGCACCCTCACCTCTCTGTTTCTGTCTCTGTCTCTGTCTCTGTCTCTCTCTCTCTCTCTCTCTCTCTCTCTCTGGTTGTCTCTCCCTCCACTACCAACACTCTCTCATCTCTGATATATTGCCTTCTGGTCAAACGTTCATAGCCTATTCGATTATTATAAGTCATAAATAACGGATTGTTCATATTTCAATTGTATGGCTGCTGAAAAGACTATGCCTGGAAAAGCTTGAAGGTTTAAAATATATTTATTAATTTGGATGGCTAATTCCTCTAAAAACTCAATTTCCTCGAGGAAAAGGGGGCATTTTGAGAGGGGCGAATTTATAATCAAACTTATGAAAGGGGAGAAATCACAATTTCACCCCGGAGGTCTTGGATGAGTAATGGAATCAATTTTGAACCAATCTTCGATTCACATTCAAATAATCTCCGATGTATTTTTTTCTGAAATACTTTTTTTTTATCACATGCATATAAACTATACGAGTAATGCTTCCAATGAGACAGAATGCCAATAATTGTGATATTTAGAAATACGCATGCAGACTATCTGTGCGCAATTCGTTAAAATGTTGACGTCAACGTGAGCCAGTTTCAATCGTTCCGGTGAGTCTGCAACAATATATCAATCTAAAATGTGTTCCTTTCGTGAGATAGCCTGTCATTTCAACATAGCCCAATTTAATAATGTTGTGACAATATAAAGCGACACAGTAGCCTACTGCCGTATGTCTGATCAAACAGAACTCCATATCCAGTGCACAACCATATATTATTCATCATAAAAAACGATCTAATTCTGTAATAAAATGTGAAATATCACTTACCCTTTCGCTAAAATAAGTTCCTATCGACGGAAAAGCACTATTTGCATCATAAATCCTTGATTTCTTGTTCTCTACATTTGGAGAACTGTGCTTGCCATTTCTCCATCTTCCCGTGGAGCGGATGCAGCGCGTCTCCAACGGGTCTCGGTGTGCGACGCACGAGAGGTTCTCCACGCCTTCGATGGATGGACTTTGATGGGAGCGAGCCGGAGGGAGGAACGATGGTTGCGGCTACAGCGTCTCTCTGTACCTCCTCAAAACGTTGCATCTCAAGACCACCCCTTCGATATATTCCCCCAACCACCAGGTTAGGATGGGGGATGGGGATGTGTGTGTGTTTCTGTCTGTGTGTTCATCTCCTTCATCTTCTTCTTCTTCTTCTTCTTCTTCTTCTTCTTCTTCTTCTTCTTCTTCTTCTTCTTCTTCTTCATCATCATCATCACCATCATCACCATCATCACCCCATCATCATCACCATCATCATCATCACCATCATCAACCCATCATCATCGTCGTCATCATCACCCCATCATCATCGTCGTCATCAAAATACAATTGGATTCACAATGGCCTATTCCCACAATGTGAAAGATGAAGTGAGCACAGAAGCCTATATGAATTGGGACATTGGTATAATGGTTGATCATTAATTATTCTCTTAAATCTCTGTCCATATCTTCCACTAATGGAACATGTATTTTCTATACTAAGAACGTTCTAGATGAAGAGGAGAAAACACAAAGCAGAGCAGCGAACCGACCTGTCATCTCCTGGCTGTTTCTCTGCGCCCCACATTAGGTTGGCAGGACAGTGCACTTCAGCTAGATGGCAGCCCAGGGGATGACCCAGGATCCTCTCTGATGGCAGCCCAGGGGATGACCCAGGATCCTCTCTGATGGCAGCCCAGGGGATGACCCAGGATTATCTCTGATGGCAGCCCAGGGGATGACCCAGGATCCTCTCTGATGGCAGCCCAGGGGATGACCCAGGATCCTCTCTGATGGCAGCCCAGGGGATGACCCAGGATTCTCTCTGATGGCAGCCCAGGGGATGACCCAGGATCCTCTCTGATGGCAGCCCAGGGGATGACCCAGGATCCTCTCTGATGGCAGCCCAGGGGATGACCCAGGATCCTCTCTGATGGCAGCCCAGGGGATGACCCAGGATTCTCTCTGATGGCAGCCCAGGGGATGACCCAGGATTCTCTCTGATGGCAGCCCAGGGGATGACCCAGGATCCTCTCTGATGGCAGCCCAGGGGATGACCCAGGATCCTCTCTGATGGCAGCCCAGGGGATGACCCAGGATCCTCTCTGATGGCAGCCCAGCCACTGTGCCATGGAGGGAGGGGTCTAGTCTACTGTTGAGACACATACTGCTCATAGCCTTTATTAGAAACCTTACTGTACAATCATAATGACTTTTCTATGGACGGAAGCCATATACAGTTGAAGTCGGATGTTTACATACACCTTAGCCAAATACATTTAAACTCAGTTTTTCACAATTCCTGACATTTAATCCTAGTAAAGATTCCCTGTCTTAGGTCAGTTAGGATTACCACTTTATTTTAAAAATGTGAAATGTCAGAATAATAGTAAAGAAAATTATTTATTTCATATTTTATTTCTTTCATCACATTCCCAGTGGGTCAGAAGTTTACATACACTCAATTAGTATTTGGTAGCATTGCCTTTCAATTGTTTAACTTGGGTCAAACGTTTCGGGTAGCCTTCCACAAGCTTCCCACAATAAGTTGGGTGAATTTTGGCCCAATCCTCCAGACAGAGCTGGTGTAACTGAGTCAGGTTTGTAGGCCTCCTTGCTCGCACATGCTTTTTCAGTTCTGCCCACAAATCTTCTATAGGATTGAGGTCAGGGCTTTGTGATGGCCACTCCAATACCTTGACTTTGTTGTCCTTAAGCCATTTTGCCACAACTTTGGAAGTATGCTTGGGGTCATTGTCCATTTGGAAGACCAAGACCCATTTGCGACCAAGCTTTAACAAGATGTTGCTTCAATATATCCACATGATTTTCCTTCCTCATAAAGCCATCTATTTTGTGAAGTGCACCAGTCCCTTCTGCAGCAAAGCACCCCCACAGCATGATGCTGCCACCCCCGTGCTTCACGGTTGGGATGGTGTTCTGCGGATTGCAAGACACCCCGTTTTTCCTCCAAACATAACGATGGTCATTATGGCCAAACAGTTCTATTTTTGTTTCATCAGACCAGAGGACATTTCTCCAAAAAGTACGATATTTGTCCCCATGTGCAGTTGCAAAACATAGTCTGGCTTTTTTATGGCAGTTTTGGAGCAGTGGCTTCTTCCTTGCTGAGCGGCCTTTCAGGTTATGTTGATGTAGGACTCGTTTTACTGTGGACATAGATACCTTTGTACCTGTTTCCTCCAGCATCTTCACAATGTCCTTTGCTGTTGTTCTGGGATTTATTTGCACTTTTCGTACCAAAGTACGTTCATCTCTAGGAGACAGAACGCGTTTCCTTCCTGAGCGGTATGACTACTGCGTGGTCCCATGGTGTTTATACTTGCGTACTATTGTTTGTACAGATGAATGTGGCACCTTCTGGTATTTGGAAATTGCTCCCAAGGATGAACCAGACTTGTGGAGGTCTACAAATTTTTTTCTGAGGTCTTGGCTGATTTCTTTTGATTTTCCCATGATGTCAAGCAAAGAGGCACTGCGTTTGAAGGTAGGCCTTGAAATACATCCACAGGTACACCTCCAATTGACTCAAATTATGTCAATTAGCCTATCAGAAGCTTCTAAAGCCATGACATCATTTTTGGGAATTTTCCAAGCTGTTTAAAGGCACAGTCAATTTAGTGTATGTAAACTTCTGACCCACTGGAATTGTGATACAGTGAATTATAAGTGAAATAATCTGTCTGTAAACAATTGTTGGAAAAATTTGATGTGTCATGCACAAAGTAGATGTCCTAACCGACTTGCCAAAACTATAGTTTGTTAACAAGACATTTGTGGATTGGTTGGAAAACGAGTTTTAATGACTCCAACCTAAGTGTATGTAAACTTCCGACTTCAACTGTAACCATACAACTAAAATTAGTGTTTTCTTCCCTTCAATAGTTAAGCAGTGACATGTAAGTACAAATCATTCTAACATCATGTTTTGTCTACAGGCCCATTTGGCCACAGGTTGCCTTGCTGAACAGTTACAGAGACACCCATAGGAGAGCCTTGCTACAACAACACCGTACCAAGCTGTCTGTGCGTACGTTACCTAACTGTTCTTCTCACCCACACCTCCACATCACCACCGTCATGTCCCTGACGTCAGTGGAACAGGAGCTGGTGTCTCTCACCGTCATGGGCTGGTTGGCTGAACTGACCACCTGGAGTCCTTTATCTTACCATGGTTACGGCATCTGATGGATAATTAACTGTTTTTTCCATAGGATGTAAGGATGCTAGTCTTTTGCACCGTTGGACTAATTGTTGAACAGGTTTTGGTGACAAACATCAAGTTGAAAATTCACATTATATGACATCATTTTGCTATTTTTTTTTTTATTTTTTTTACATTTTAGTCATTTAGCAGACGCTCTTATCCAGAGCGACTTACAGTTAGTGCATACATTATTTTTTTATTTAGTTTTCATACTGGCCCCCCGTGGGAATCGAACCCACAACCCTGGCGTTGCAAACACCATGCTCTACCAACTGAGCTACATCCCTGCCGGCCATTCCCTCCCCTACCCTGGACGACGCTGGAGGACTTGTATCCATCTCTTATTACCGTATATAACAGAGGAGGCTGGTGGGAGGAGCTATAGGAGGGTCTCATTGAAATGGATGGAATGGAATACATGGAACAGAGTCAAACATGTGATTTCCATGTGTTTAATACCCAGCCATTTCAATGAGCCCGTCCTCCTATAGCTCCTCCCACCAGCCTCCTCTGGTATGTAATAAACCATGAGGACACAGCTGGATATCAGTGGTTTACAGTATGTGTGTGTGTGTGTGTGTGTGTGTGTGTGTGTGTGTGTGTGTGTGTGTGTGTGTGTGTGTGTGTGTGTGTGTGTGTGGTGTATACAGTATGGTTGGATAGTTGCAGTGAGACAGGCTGAGGGGTGTAACGCTTCAAAGTGCATGTCCAGAATAAATAAACTGAGGTAAGTTCAGAGAAAATGTGATGCTTAAATAAAGGAATCAGCCATGCTGTGTACTATGGTGTCAAGACAAGTCCTCTAGGTCTGGTAGACAGAGAGACAAGTCCTCTAGGTCTGGTAGAGAGAGAGACAAGTCCTCTAGGTCTGGTAGACAGAGAGACAAGTCCTCTAGGTCTGGTAGAGAGAGAGACAAGTCCTCTAGGTCTGGTAGAGAGAGAGACAAGTCCTCTAGGTCTGGTAGAGAGAGAGACAAGTCCTCTAGGTCTGGTAAAAAGAGAGACAAGTCCTCTAGGTCTGGTAGACAGAGAGACAAGTCCTCTAGGTCTGGTAGAGAGAGAGACAAATCCTCTAGGTCTGGTAGACAGAGAGACAAGTCCTCTAGGTCTGGTAGACAGAGAGACAAGTCCTCTAGGTCTGGTAGACAGAGAGACAAGTCCTCTAGGTATGGTAGAGAGAGAGACAAGTCCTCTAGGTCTGGTAGAGAGAGAGACAAGTCCTCTAGGTCTGGTAGAGAGAGAGACAAGTCCTCTAGGTCTGGTAGAGAGAGAGACAAGTCCTCTAGGTCTGGTAGACAGAGAGACAAGTCCTCTAGGTATGGTAGAGAGAGAGACAAGTCCTCTAGGTCTGGTAGAGAGAGAGACAAGTCCTCTAGGTCTGGTAGAGAGAGAGACAAGTCCTCTAGTTCTGGTAGAGAGAGAGACAAGTCCTCTAGGTCTGGTAGACAGAGAGACAAGTCCTCTAGGTCTGGTAGAGAGAGAGACAAGTCCTCTAGGTCTGGTAGACAGAGAGACAAGTCCTCTAGGTCTGGTAGAGAGAGAGACAAGTCCTCTAGGTCTGGTAGAGAGAGAGACAAGTCCTCTAGGTCTGGTAGACAGAGAGACAAGACCTCTAGGTCTGGTAGAGAGAGAGACAAGTCCTCTAGGTCTGGTAGACAGAGAGACAAGTCCTCTAGGTCTGGTAGACAGAGAGACAAGTCCTCTAGGTCTGGTAGAGAGAGAGACAAGTCCTCTAGGTCTGGTAGACAGAGAGACAAGTCCTCTAGGTCTGGTAGAGAGAGAGACAAGTCCTCTAGGTCTGGTAGACAGAGAGACAAGTCCTCTAGGTCTGGTAGACAGAGAGACAAGTCCTCTAGGTCTGGTAGAGAGAGAGACAAGTCCTCTAGGTCTGGTAGACAGAGAGACAAGTCCTCTAGGTCTGGTAGAGAGAGAGACAAGTCCTCTAGGTCTGGTAGAGAGAGAGACAAGTCCTCTAGGTCTGGTAGACAGAGAGACAAGTCCTCTAGGTCTGGTAGAGAGAGAGACAAGTCCTCTAGGTCTGGTAGACAGAGAGACAAGTCCTATAGGTCTGGTAGAGAGAGAGACAAGTCCTCTAGGTTTGGTAGAGAGAGAGACAAGTCCTCTAGGTCTGGTAGAGAGAGAGACAAGTCCTCTAGGTCTGGTAGACAGAGAGACAAGTCCTCTAGGTCTGGTAGAGAGAGAGACAAGTCATCTAGGTCTGGTAGACAGAGAGACAAGTCCTCTAGGTCTGGTAGAGAGAGAGACAAGTCCTCTAGGTCTGGTAGAGAGAGAGACAAGTCCTCTAGGTCTGGTAGAGAGAGCCTCCCAGGCAGCAAACAGTCCTGTTCCCAGGCTGTAGTTATGTATCTGGAAATGAAAGAGCAGAGAGAGCAGAGACGTGGTTATAGATAATGTTGATAAATCTGGGTGAGTCAGAGTGAGTCCGTGCTTCAGCAGAGGGCACATAGACAGAATTAATTCTGAATTATCTTGAGATAAGCCTACCGCATTGGAAACATCTTGCAAATAAATATATTTCAGCCAGTAATGAAGATGAAGATGAGGCATTGTGCAGTAGGATATGGTGATACTAATCAATGTGGAATACAGAAAACATACTCATCGTGAAATTATACAATGTTCTCTTTTCTATTTCTTTGACATTTGCTCTGCTGCTGTTTCCATGGTAACAATCAGAACAACACACACACGCACGCACGCACACACACACACACACACACACACACACACATATAAAGGCCATGTTGGCAGTTAAATATGCCAATACAAATAGAATATACACCCTGGGTTGCGCAAATTTTTTTTATTGTGAAGCACATGCGCTAGTAAGCCACGCCCCCTCCTAGTGCATGATGCAGCCTGTGGTTTAGCCTGTGACGTTTGTTCAGGTGATGACTGGAGCTGACTGGAGATGACTGGAGCTGACTGGAGCTGACTGGAGCTGACTGGAGCTGACTGGAGCTGACTGGAGATGACTGGAGATGACTGGAGCTGACTGGAGATGACTGGAGCTGACTGGAGCTGACTGGAGCTGACTGGAGCTGACTGGAGCTGACTGGAGATGACTGGAGCTGACTGGAGCTGACTGGAGATGACTGGAGCTGACTGGAGCTGACTGGAGCTGACTGGAGCTGACTGGAGATGACTGGAGCTGACTGGAGCTGACTGGAGATGACTGGAGATGACTGGAGATGACTGGAGCTGACTGGAGCTGACTGGAGCTGACTGGAGCCAACTGGAGCTGACTGGAGCTGACTGGAGATGACTGGAGCTGACTGGAGCTGACTGGAGATGACTGGAGCTGACTGGAGCTGACTGGAGCTGACTGGAGCTGACTGGAGATGACTGGAGCTGACTGGAGCTGACTGGAGATGACTGGAGCTGACTGGAGCTGACTGGAGCTGACTGGAGCTGACTGGGACAACATCTGGTGAAGACTGGAGCTGACTGGAGCTGACTGGAGCTGACTGGAGCTGACTGGAGCTGACTGGAGATGACTGGAGCTGACTGGAGATGACTGGAGCTGACTGGAGCTGACTGGAGCTGACTGGAGCTGACTGAAGCTGACTGGGACAACATCTGGTGAAGACTGGAGCTGACTGGAGATGACTGGAGCTGACTGGAGCTGACTGGAGCTGACTGGAGATGACTGGAGCTGACTGGAGCTGACTGGAGCTGACTGGAGCTGACTGGAGCTGACTGGAGATGACTGGAGCTGACTGGAGCTGACTGGAGCTGACTGGAGCTGACTGGGACAACATCTGGTGAAGACTGGAGCTGACTGGAGCTGACTGGAGCTGACTGGAGCTGACTGGAACAACATCTGGTGAAGACTGGAGCTGACTGGGGACAACATCTGGTGAAGACTGGAGCTGACTGGGGACAACATCTGGTGAAGACTGGAGCTGACTGGGACAACATCTGGTGAAGACTGGAGCTGACTGGGACATCATCTGGTGAAGACTGGAGCTGACTGGGACATAATCTGGTGAAGACTGGAGCTGACTGGAGCTGACTGGAGCTGACTGGGGACAACATCTGGTGAAGACTGGAGCTGACTGGAGCTGACTGGAACAACATCTGGTGAAGACTGGAGCTGACTGGAACAACATCTGGTGAAGACTGGAGCTGACTGGAGCTGACTGGAGCTGACTGGAGCTGACTGGAGCTGACTGGGGACAACATCTGGTGAAGACTGGAGCTGACTGGAGCTGACTGGAACAACATCTGGTGAAGACTGGAGCTGACTGGAGCTGACTGGAGCTGACTGGAGCTGACTGGAGCTGACTGGGGACAACATCTGGTGAAGACTGGAGCTGACTGGAACAACATCTGGTGAAGACTGGAGCTGACTGGGAACAACATCTGGTGAAGACTGGGAGCTGACTGGGGACAACATCTGTGGTCCTCTGTAGCTCAGCTGGTAGAGCACTGCAGTTGTAACGCCAAGGTAGTGGGTTCGATCCCCGGGACCACCCATACACAAAAATGTATGCACGCATGACTGTAAGTCTGCTTTGGATAAAAGAGTCTGCTAAATGGCATATTATTATATTTAAGACGCCGTTTCTACAAACAAGTAGCTGTTAGTCCTCGGCCTGAAGTCCTAGAATAAAACTAAAATGATCTGCTTGAAGGTTATTCTGTCTTTATACATGTACATGGTGTGTGTTGGTAAAAGGCACCAAATTGGCCTTCTGACTCATTTATGCTACTTTAATAGCAAGCTGCATCAGACTGCTTTACGTACCAGGGGAAAACAAATCACTAGAAATCCATCTGACTGATAAAGTTGATAAAAATGTGATTAGCTAGAATTAAACTTCTGGGGGAAAGTTAGCTAACTCACAGCATCAGCCTGAGTTCACCACCTTAGCTAGCTAAGTAGACTTGAGCTAGGTTTCTGGAAAATAACAAATATATATTTGCTAGCTATAATGCCGGATATTGTGAACACTTTTTGTCAAACTACTTAATTCCCCTGCGTGTTTGATGCACTGGTGACTGAAAAAGTTGGCAAGAAAAATGCCCTTCTTGATTTCACTGCAAATAGGCTGTGTTGTTTTGGTGTAATTTGGCTGAATAGGCTTGTTCACATTACATGAGTGTTTCATTAGTTAGTTAACTAAATTACTGACTGACCAGGCTAATTCTTATTGATGTTTTTGGTGTTGTTGCATTTCAGTTGAAGAGGGTGTTAGATCACTAGAAAGCAGTATGCAGACAGACCAGGGACCGTATTCACAAAGCATCTCGGTTGGAGGACTGATTTAGGATCAGTTTAGCCTTCTATATCAGAGGATCAGTTTAGCCTTTTATATCACAATGAATGATTACATTGACAAGGGAGGAGCTGGTCCCAGATCACTGTTCCTACTCTGAAGACGCTTTGTGAATACAGACCCGGGAGGAAAGCTGTTGCCCAATACCTTGCTCAGCAGTCTTTCACCACAGGACCCTACAGGTATTACAGTCACTGCTTATCAACTGAATATTTGTATGTGAATTTCCATATCAATGACACTAACAAAAGGGTTGAATTGTTCAGCAACATGTGCAGTGAACATGTCTTTGGTGATGAAAGGTACATAATGTCATTTCCCTATCAGACCCCTGCATGCTGGGACAAGGACCTGGATGGTGACACGTCTTCTTCAAGCTTCCTGTCTGAATACTGGGGCCTTCAGTGGTTACAGAAGCCAGGGCCTTACCTGGGAGCTGAATACTGGGGCCTTCAGTGGTTACAGAAGCCAAGGGCCTTACCTGGGAGCTGAATACTGGGGCCTTCAGTGGTTACAGAAGCCAGGGCCTTACCTGGGAGCTGAATATTGGGGCCTTCAGTGGTTACAGAAGCCAGGGCCTTACCTGGGAGCTGAATACTGGGGCCTTCAGTGGTTACAGAAGCCAAGGGCCTTACCTGGGAGCTGAATACTGGGGCCTTCAGTGGTTACAGAAGCAAAGGGCCTTACCTGGGAGCTGAATACTGGGGCCTTCAGTGGTTACAGAAGCCAGGGCCTTACCTGGGAGTACAGCAACACTCTCTCTGTCTCACAGCCATTCTGTCGGATAGAGGTAGGGAGACCTGACCTCCTACTGGTCCAGAGCCTTACCTGGGAGTACAGCAACACTCTCTCTGTCTCACAGATATTCTGTCAACCTGTATTGTGTGTAACCACTCAAATTCATACAAACTGCTACAGACGCAAGCACCGACTTATATTATCTTTGTCCCATTGATGTACACTACCAGTCAACAGTTTATACCAAGTTTATGCCAAGTGTGTGCAAAGCTGTCATCAAGGCAAAGGGTGGCTATTTGAAGAATCTCAAATATATAATGTATTTTGATATGTTTAACACTTTTTTGGTTACTACATGATTCCATGTGTTATTTCATAGTTTTTATGTCTTCAATATTATTGTACAATGTAGAAAATAGTAAAAATTAAGAAAAACCCTGGAATGAGTAGGTGTGTCCAAACCTTTGACTGGTACTGATGAAACTAATTGCGTTCAATATCAGTAGACCTGTATCCCTTCTTTCTTTTCTTTCCAAAACACTTGAGTGTGCTGTCTCTGATTAACTCTCTTGTTATCTCTCTCAGAACAATCTTCTTGACCCTAACATGTCAGGCTTCAAGACGGGTCACTCAACCAAAACTGCTCTTCTCTGTGTCACGAAGGCTCTCCGCTCTGCCAAAGCTGACTCTCTGTCCTCTGTTGTCGTCCTCCTAGATCTATCTGCTGTGAAACATCAGATCCTCCTTTCCACCCTCTCAGGGCTGGGCGTCTCAGGTTTCTACAGGCCGCTCCTACCAGGTGACGTGGAGAGGATCTGTGTCTGCACCACATACTCTATCTACTGGTGTCCCCCAGGGCTCGGTTCTAGGCCCTCTCCTCTTCTCTCTAGACACCAAGTCACTTGGCTCTGTCATATCCTAACATATCCTCACATATCTTTATATGGTCTTTCCTATCATTTCTATGCGGATGACACTTAACTACTTTTCTCCTTACCCCCTTCTGACACCCAGGTGGCAACACGCATATCTGCGAGCCCGGCAGATATCTCAGCTTGGATGTCGGCCCACCACCTCAAGCTCAACCTCGACAAGACGGAGCTGCTCTTCCTCCCCGGGGAAGACCTGCTCGCTCCAAGACCTCTCCATCATGGTTGACAACTCCACAGAGTTGCCCTCCCAGAGTTCAAAGAACCTTGGCGTGACCCTGGACAACACCCTGTCGTTCTCTGCATCATCAAAGCAGTGACTCGCTACTGCAGGTTCATGCTCCACAACATCCCTAGAATACGACCCTACCTCACACAGGAAGGGGCTCAGGTCCTAATCCAGGCACCTGTCACCTCATGTCACCCCGCTCCTCTGCACACTCCACTGGCTTCCAGTTGAAGCTCGCATCCACTACAACACCATGGTGTTTACCTACGGAGCAGCAAGAGGAACTTCCCCTCCCTACCTTCAGGCTATGCTCCAACCCTACACCCCAACCCAAGCACTCAGTTCTGCCACCTCTGGTCTCTTGGCCCTCCCACCCCTACGGGAGGGCAGCTCCCGCTCAGCCCAGTCCAAGCTGGTACCCCAGTTGTAGAACCAGCTTCCCCCTGAAGCTAGGACAGCAGAGCCCATCTTCCGAAAGCACCTGAAACTCCACCTCTTCAACGAGTATGTTAAATAATCCCCCTCCCTCACCTCGACCCCCTCCCTACATATATATAACTCCTGAACCAACACTTGCACTGACCCCTTCCACCCAGCTCTGACTCTGTTGATAGCTACTTCATTGAAGAAAAGTGTTCTTTCTATGACTGTGATATGTGCTTGTCCCACCTAGCTATCTTAAGATGAATGCACTAACTGGAAGTCATTCTGGATAAGAGTGTCTGCTAAATGACTAAAATGTAAATGTGTGTTAGCTGGGGAAAAAGTGTTTCACCTGAGGAATGGAGTTGCCCATCCCTTTCATAGAGCCAAACAACTGACACTGTCGTGTTTGTGAGAGTCTCATCTTTCGATGGTGGTGACTTATTTGTTTGTTGCTCAAACAGTTCAGGTCTTTACAGACGATTTCGTCACGATTTTCTTGTCCGGATCCTCTCTTGCGTAGAAAAAGACGTCTGATTTTCTTTCAGATGTCTGATTTTCCATGTTATGGAATAGACACATACGTTATATCTGCGGAAAGAGGGGATTGAGCTGCAGCCATGGCAACAAGAAACGCTAAGTCTCTAGTATAAACACACAGGGAGCTATTCCAGATTCTAAATGACATCACCGTCTGACGTTAGGTAGCACGCAAGGTAGCATCAATCACCTCGTGGCTCACCAGGTCACCATCATAGAAATTACATTGAGTTAACCTACTGGCTGATAGCCACCACCATCATTAATCACACTGTCTGGCAGCCATACACAGACAGACAGACGGGCAGGAAGCTAGACAGGCAGCCAGGCAGATACTCAGACAGGCAGGCAGACACTATGCTCAAAGGGATATTCAATTAATGTTTTTCTTTACCCATCTACCAATAGGAGCCCTTCTTTGCGAATCATTGGAAAACCTCTGTGGTCTTTGTCGTTGAATCTGTGTTTGAAATTCACTGCTTGACTGAGGGATCTTACAGATAATTGTATGTGTGGGGTACAGAGATGAGGTAGTCATTCAAAAATCATGTTAAACACTATTATTGTACACAAAGTGTCTTATCTTGTGATTTGTTAAGCACATTTTTTATTCCTGAACTTATTGAGGCTTTCCATAACAAAAGGGTTGAATACTTATTGACTCAAGACATTTCAGCTTTTCATTTTTTATGAAATTGTAAAAAATGTGACATTATGTGTGTAGGCCAGTGGCAAAAACATCTAAATTTAATCCATTTTAAATTCAGGCAGTAACATAACAAAAGGATGAAAAATTCAAGGGGCGTGAATACTTTCTGAAGGCACTGTATGTAATTAACCCTTAGGTAAGGTGGAACACATAGGCTATAAGTAGTTAGGCCGGTCATCTATTATGCATTGATTTAGTCATTTTCTTCTTTGTCTGATAAATGTGTGTTTATTCATTCATTCACTAGGATGTTGCTGGGCACAGTACAGGCAGTGTGGTCCCCTGGTCTTCTGGTCCCAGTGACGGAGCACAGACAGCTCAGCGAGAGAGAGACACACGCTGACACACACACGGGCAATACTGCTGCTACTGTTTACTTTATTGCACATTCCAGCATATTCTGTAGTATTCGTAGTATATTCATAGTATATTCATAGTATATTCATAGTATATTCATAGTATATTCATAGCATATTCATGTTGTTTATATATCCCTACTTCTTCATTTTTAAATATGTTTCTATTACTTGGTTGTATCTGTGTATATATGTGTATCAATGTTGAGGATATATGTGTATATACAGTACCAGTCAAAAGTTTGGACACACCTACTCATTGAAGGATTTTTCTTTATTTTTACTATTTTCTACATTGTAGAATAATAGTGAAGACATCAAAACTATGAAATAACACATATGGAATCATGTAGTACCAAAAAAGTGATAAACAAATCAAAATATTTTTCGATTTCAGATTCTTCAAAGTAGCCAGCCTTTGCCTTGATGACAGCTTTGCACACTCTTGGCATTCTCTCAACCAGCTTCATGAGGTAGTCACCTGGAATGCATTTCAATTAACAGGTGTGCCTTGTTAAAAGTGAATTTGTGGAATTTCTTTCCTTCTTAATGCGTTTGAGCCAATCAGTTGTGTTGTGACAAGGTAGGGGGGGTATACAGAAGATAGCCCTATTTGGTAAAATACCAAGTCCATATTATGGCAAGAACAGCTCAAATAAGCAAAGAGAAACAACAGTCCATCATTACTTAAGACATGAAGGTCAGTCAATCTGGAAAATGTCAAGAACTTTGAAAATTTCTTCAAGTGCAGTCACGAAAACCATCAAGCGCTATGATGAAACTGGCTCTCATGAGGACTGCCACAGGAAAGGAAGACCCAGAGATACGTCTGATGCAGAGGATAAGTTCATTAGAGTTAACTGCACCTCAGATTTCAGCCCAAATAAATGCTTCACAGAGTTCAAGTAACAGACACATCTCAACATCAACTGTTCAGAGGAGACTGCGTGAATCAGGCCTTCATGGTCGCAATGCTGCAAAGAAACCACTACTAAAGGACACCAATAAGAAAAAGAGACAGTGATTTATTTAGAATTCAAGGCACACTTAACCAGCACGGCTACCACAGCTTGTGCAGCGATACAATGACCCAAAACACACCTCCAGGCTGTGTAAGGGCTATTTTACCAAGAAGGAGAGTGATGGAGAGCTGCATCAGATGACCTGGCCTCCACAATCCCCCGACCTCAACCCAATTGAGAGGGTTTGGGATGAGTTGGACCGCAGAGTGAAGGAAAAGCATCCAACAAGTGCTCAGCATATGTGGGAACTCCTTCAAGACTGTTGGAAAAGCATTCCAGGTGAAGCTGGTTGAGAGAATGCCAAGAATGTGCAAAGCTGTCATCAAGGCAAAGGGTGGCTGTTTGAAGAATGTTTTGATTTGTTTAACACTATTTTGGTTACTACATAAGTTTTGATGTCTTCACTATTATTCTACAATGTAGAAAATAGTAAAAATAAAGAAAAACCCTTGAATGAGTAGGTGTGTCCAAACTGTATGTGTATTGCACTGTTGAGGACATATCTGTATACAGTGCCTTCGGAAGTATTCAGACCCCTTGACTTTTTCAAAAAAAATTACATTACAGCCTTATTGTAAAATGGATTAAATAAAAAAATCCTCATCAATCTACACACAATACCCCATAGTAACAAAGCGAACATAGGTTTAAGAAATGTTAGCAAATGTATACAAATAAAAAAAACGGAAATACCTTATTTACATAAGTATTCAGACCCTTTGCTATGAGACTCGAAATTGAGCTCAGGTACATCCTGTTTCATCCTTGAGATGTTTCTACAGCTTGAATGGAGTCCACCTGTGGTAAATTCAATTGATTGGACATGATTTGGAAAGGCACACACCTGTTTATATAAGGTCCCACAGTTGACAGTGCATGTCAGAGCAAAAACCAAGCCATGAGGTCAAAGGAATAGTCCGTGGAGCTCCGAGACAGGATTGTGTTGAGGCACAGATCTGGGGAAGGGTACAAAAACAATTCTGCAGCATTGAAGGTCCCCAAGAACACAGTGGCCTCCATCATTCTTAAATTGAAGAAGTTTGGAACCACCAAGACTCTTCCTAGAGCTGGCCGCCTGGCCAAACTGAGCAATCGGGGGAGAAGGGCCTTGGTCAGGGAGGTGACCAAGAACCCGATGGTCACTCTGACAGAGCTGTAGAGTTCCTCTGTGGAGATCGGAGAACCTTCCAGAAGGACAACCATCTCTGCAGCACTCCACCAATCAGGCCTTTATGGTAGAGTGGCCAGACGGAAGCCACTCTTCACTAAAAGGCACATGACAGCCCGCTTGGAGTTTGCCAAAAGGCACCTGAAGACTCTCAGACCATGAGAAACAAGATTCTCTGGTCTGATGAAACCAAGATTTAACTCTTTGGCCTGAATGCCAAGCGTCACCTCTGGAGGAAACCTGGCACCATCCCTACGGTGATGCATGGTGGTGGCAGCATCATGCTGTGGGGATGTTTTTCAGCGGCAGGGACTGGGAGACTAGTCAGGATCGTGGCAAAGATGAACAGAGCAAAGTACAGAGAGATCCTTGATGAAAACCTGCTCCAGAGCGCTCAGGATCTCAGACTGGGAAGAAGGTTCAACTTCCAACAGGACAACGACCCTAAGCACACAGCCAAGACAACGCAGGAGTGGCATCAGGACAAGTCTCTGAATGTCCTTGAGTGGCCCAGCCAGAGCCCGGACTTGAACCCGATCTAACATCTCTGGACAGACCTGAAAATAGCTGTATAGCAACGCTCCCCATCCAACCTGACAGAGCTTGAGAAGATCTGCAGAGAAGAACGGGAGAAACTCCCCAAATACAGGTGTGCCAAGCTTGTAGCGTCATACCCAATAAGAGTCGATGCTGTAATCGCTGCCAAAGGTGCTTCAACAAAGTACTGAGTAAAGGGTCTGAATACTTATGTAAATGTGATATTTCTGTTCTTTATTTTTAATAAATTAGCAAGAATTTCTAGAAAAGTGCTTTTGCTTTGTCATTATGGGGTATTGTGTGTTTAATCAATTTTTGAATAAGCCTGTAACATAACAAATTGTGGAAAAAGTCAAGGGGTCTGAATACTTTCTGAATGCACTTTATATGTGTATCACTGTTGAGGATATATGTGTAAATACAGTGAGGGAATTAAGTATTTGATCCCCTGCTGATTTTGTACGTTTGCCCACTGACAAAGACATGATCAGTCTATAATTTGAATGGTAGGTTTATTTGAACAGTGAGAGACAGAATAACAACAAAACAATCCTGAAAAACGCATGTCAAAAATGTTTTAAATTGATTTGCATTTTAATGAGGGAAATAAGTATTTGACCCCTCTGCAAAACATGACTTAGTACTTGGTGGCAAAACCCTTGTTGGCAATCACAGAGGTCAGACGTTTCTTGTAGTTGGCCACCAGGTTTGCACACATCTCAAAAGGGATTTTGTCCCACTCCTCTTTGCAGATCTTCTCCAAGTCATTAAGGTTTCGAGGCTGACGTTTGGCAACTCGAACCTTCAGCTCCCTCCACAGATTTTCTATGGGATTAAGGTCTGGAGACTGGCTAGGCCACTCCAGGACCTTAATGTGCCTCTTCTTGAGCCACTCCTTTGTTGCCTTGGCCGTGTGTTTTGGGTCATTGTCATGCTGGAATACCCATCCACGACCCATTTTCAATGCCCTGGCTGAGGGAAGGAGGTTCTCACCCAAGATTTGACGGTACATGGCCCCGTCCATCGTCCCTTTGATGTGGTGAAGTTGTCCTGTCCCCTTAGCAGAAAAACACCCCCAAAGCATAATGTTTCCACCTCCATGTTTGACGGTGGGGATGGTGTTCTTGGGGTCATAGACAGCATTCCTTCTCCTCCAAACACTGCGAGTTGAGTTGATGGCAAAGAGCTCGATTTTGGTCTCATCTGACCACAACACTTTCACCCAGTTCTCCTCTGAATCATTCAGATGTTCATTGGCAAACTTCAGATGGGCCTGTATATGTGCTTTCTTGAGCAGGGGGACCTTGTGGGCGCTGCAGGATTTCAGTCCTTCACGGCATAGTGTGTTACCAATTGTTTTCTCAGTGACTATGGTCCCAGCTGCCTTGAGATCATTGACAAGCTCCTCCCGCGTAGTTCTGGGCTGATTCCTCACCGTTCTCATGATCATTGCAACTCCACAAGGTGAGATCTTACATGGAGCCCCAGGCCAAGATTGACAGTTCTTTTGTGTTTCTTCCATTTGCGAATAATCGCACACAACTGTTGTCAACTTCTCACCAAGCTGCTTGGCGATGGTCTTGTAGCCCATTCCAGCCTTGTGTAGGTCTACAATCTTGTCCCTGACATCCTTGGAGAGCTCTTTGGTCTTGGCCATGGTGGAGAGTTTGGAATCTGATTGATTTAATGCTTCTGTGGACAGGTGTCTTTTATACAGGTAACAAACTGAGATTAGGAGCACTCCCTTTAAGAGTGTGCTCCTAATCTCAGCTCGTTACCTGTATAAAAGACACCTGGGAGCCAGAAATCTTTCTGATTGAGAGGGGGTCAAATACTTATTTCCCTCATTAAAATGCTAATCAATTTATAAAATTTTTGACATGCGTTTTTCTGGATTGTTTTGTTGTTATTCTGTCTCTCACTGTTCAAATAAACCTACCATTAAAATTATAGACTGATCATTTCTTTGTCAGTGGGCAAACGTACAAAATCAGCAAGGGATCAAATACTTTTTTCCCTCACTGTATGACATATGACACAAAAAAACAGCTAATTATTTCATAACATATGTTCCCTATAATTGTCTAATAAGTGTATTTATTAATTCACAACTAGGATGATGTTAAACCTAGCACAGACAGTGTTGAGGAAAGAGAGCAAGCAAGAGTTGAGGAAAGAGAGCAAGCAAGAGAGGCAAATGCCCCAGAAAAGTCAATAGAGAAGAACAAGGAGAATAACAGACAGACAGACAGAGAGAGAGAGAGAGAGAGAGAGAGAGAGAGAGAGAGAGAGACACAGAGAGAGACACAGAGAGAGAGAGAGAGAGAGAGAGAGAGAGAGAGAGAGAGAGAGAGAGAGAGAGAGAGAGAGAGAGAGAGAGAGAGAGAGACACAGAGAGAGACACAGAGAGAGACACAGAGAGAGAGAGAGAGAGAGAGAGAGAGAGAGAGAGAGAGAGAGAGAGAGAGACAGCGACAGCAGAGACAGACAGACAGACTGACAGACAGACAGGCAGGCAGTAACAGCAGAGAAGATGCAGAGACAGACAGACAGACTGCACAACAGGGAGGAAACAGAGGAACAGTTGTAGTGGTGAGTTGTATCTCCAGACTCCAGTGGTGTTTGTACATATTGTGTTAGTTTTAAACATGAGCAGGTTAAAAAAGGAGCTAGACCCTGTTTCTCCAGTCACAGCTCCATCCAGCAACCTAAACTATCGGCTGTTCTATGTCCTGAATATCAAGTGGTGATCTAATATGCCATTTAGCAGACGCTTTTATCCAAAGCGACTTACAGTCATTTACATTTACATTTACTTCATTTAGCAGACGCTTTTATCCAGAGCGACTTACAAATTGGTGCATTCACCATATAGCCAGTGGGATAACCACTTTACCAAATGTTTAAAAAAAATTATAATTTTACTTTTTAATATTATATATATTTATTTTTTTGATGGGGTAGGGTAGAAGGATTACTTTATCCTATACCAGGTGTTCCTTAAAGAGGTGGGGTTTCAAATGTCTCCGGAAGGTGGTGAGTGACTCCGCTGTCCTGGCGTCGTGAGGGAGCTTGTTCCACCATTGGGGTGCCAGAGCAGTTTTGACTGGGCTGAGCGGGAACTATGCTTCAGCAGAGGAAGGGGAGCCAGCAGGCAGACTCCCCTACCTCTGCGTGCATAAATTTTTTTGTGTATGGGTGGTCCCGGGGATCTAACCCACTACCCTGGCGTTACAAGCGCCGTGCTCTACCAGCTGAGCTACAGAGGACCACAGTCGGTTGTTCTATGTCCTGAATATCAAGTGAGAGCTTGATATTCTTTATGTTCTGCTTTGTGGTGCTTGTCACAACCCTTGGGTGAGTGTAATGTTAAGGTGTGGGGCTGCATTATGTTCTCTGTTATTAAACGAGTCAGAGCCACTCTGGCGAGACTGGTAGAATAGACTGGATTAAAGGTGTGAATTAAAATGCTCTCTTCCAGAGAGTGCCTCAACAACTGTGACCTTTGAAGAGGAAAACATGTTTGATGCTTTTTCTAGTCATTTAGCAGACGCTCTTATCCAGAGCGACTTACAGTTAGTGAGTGCATACATTCTTATTTTTTTCATACTGGCCACCCGTGAGAATCGAACCCACAACCCTGGCGTTGCAAAAGCCATGCTCTACCAACTGAGCTACATCCCTGCCGGCCATTCCCTCCCCTACCCTGGACCAATTGTGCGCCGCCCCATGGGTCTCCCGGTCGCGGCCGGCTACGACAGAGCCTGGATTCAAACCAGGATCTCTAGTGGCACAGTAACAGTCTTAATCTCTGCGCCACTAGAAATTGAAACTGAAATGTTAGTTTCCTCTCTTACCGGTACACAGTCTCAGTGAAGTACACCTGTATGACTATCAACTGGTTTACAGAACTGTCTAGACTGTGAACTACCACTGCCTCCAAGACTGTAAACTGCTCTGTAGAATCAGAGTCAGTAGACTATGCAGACAGTTTATTTTGACTGTGTATGGTTCTGTTGATGTGGTTCTCTGAGTCTGAGTTGTCAGCCTGATACATGTGTATCTGAGGTAGAGGGGAGAGACGTGATACAGTGACAGTAAGCGTCATGTGTGTCTACAATCCTTCTACAAACGCCCCTCTGCTCCCTCTGAAAAGCAGACACAGAATGAACAAGCAGCACCACCAGCACCACCACCACCACCACCAGCACCAGCACCACCACCAGCACCACCACCACCACCATCAATAAGAGCATAATGTTGTCAGTAACCTTTAATCAGATGATTAACTGAGACATGGTCACAATAGCATCCTCTCCTCTCCTCTCCTCTCCTCTCCTCTCCTCTCCTCTCCTCTCCTCTCCTCTCCTCTCCTCTCCTCTCCTCTCCTCTCCTCTCCTCTCCTCTCCTCTCCTCTCCTCTTTCCGCCCACAGAACTCTCCTATCTCCTCTGAACCATATCTTATAATCAGAGGAGCTCTATATAAAACATAAAGACAGTCTTGGGTTTCTCTTTATATAACAAAAACACATTACATAAACAGTTTCCCAGATCTAGATTTGGATGCCCTACTATATTATCATACAGAAAAGGAAAGAGGGAGCAGAGGAGAGATAGTGAAAGAGAGGAAGTGAGTGAAAGGAGAGAGACAGAGAGAGCGAGTGAGAGAGAGAGAATGATATTGAGAGAGAAAGAGATTATAGAAAAACATTTGCGTGCCAGCTGAGAGTGTGGCAATGAGTAATAGAGGTTATGTGGAAAACCTCTGTATCCAGGTAATTTTATGAATACGGTTAGGTGTGTCTTATGAGTTGGGTTAGGTGTGTTTTATGAGAAGGGTTAGGTGTGTTTTATGAGTAGGGTTAAGGTGTGTTTTATGAGTAGGGTTAGGTGTGTCTTATGAGTTGGGTTAGGTGTGTTTTACGAGTAGGGTTAGGTGTGTTTTATGAGTAGGGTTAGGTGTGTTTTATGAGTAGGTTTAGGTGTGCTTTATGAGTAGGGTTAGGTGTGTTTTATGAGAAGGGTTATGTGTGTTTTATGAGAAGGGTTAGGTGTGTTTTATGAGAAGGGTTAGGTGTGTTTTATGAGTAGGGTTAGGTGTGCTTTATGAGCAGGGTTAGGTGTGTTTTATGAGAAGGGTTAGGTGTGTTTTATGAGTAGGGTTAGGTGTGTTTTATGAGTAGGGTTAGGTGTGTTTTAAGAGTTGGGTTAGATGTGTTTTATGAGTAGGGTTAGGTGTGTTTTATGAGAAGGGTTAGGTGTGTTTTATGAGTAGGGTTACGTGTGTTTTATGAGCAGGGTTAGGTGTGCTTTATGAGCAGGGTTAGGTGTGTTTTATGAGAAGGGTTAGGTGTGTTTTATGAGAAGGGTTAGGTGTGTTTTATGAGTAGGGTTAGGTGTGTTTTATGAGTAGGGTTAGGTGTGTTTTAAGAGTTGGGTTAGATGTGTTTTATGAGCAGGGTTAGGTGTGTTTTATGAGAAGGGTGTGTTTTATGAGTAGGGTTAGGTGTGTTTTATGAGTAGGGTTAGGTGTGTTTTATGAGTATGGTTAGATGTGTTTTATGAGTAGGGTTAGGTGTGTTTTATGAGAAGGGTTAGGTGTGTTTTATGAGTAGGGTTAGGTGTATTTTATGAGTAGGGTTAGGTGTGTTTTATGAGAAGGGTTAGGTGTGTTTTATGACTAGGGTTAGGTGTTTTTTATGAATAGGGTTACGTGTGTTTTATGAGTAGGGTTAGGTGTGTTTTACGAGTAGGGTTAGGTGTGCTTTACGAGTTGGGTTAGGTGTGTTTTATGAGTAGGGTTAGGTGTGTTTTATGAGCAGGGTTAAGTGTGTTTTATGAGTAGGGTTAGGTGTGTTTTATGAGTAGGGTTAGGTGTGTTTTTTGAGTAGGGTTAGGTGTGTTTTATGAGTAGGGTTAGGTGTGTTTTATGAGCAGGGTTAGGTGTGTTTTATGAGTAGGGTTAGGTGTGTTTTATGAGTAGGGTTAGGTGTGTTTTATGAGTAGGGTTAGGTGTGTTTTATGAGTAGGGTTAGTTGTGTTTCATGGGAAGGGTTAGGTGTGTTTTAAGAGTTGGATTAGATGTGTTTTAAGACTGGGTTAGGTGTGTTTTAGAGTAGGGTTAGGTGTGCTTTAAGAGTAGGGTTAGTTGTGTTTTATGAGTAGGGTTAGGTGTGCTTTATGAGTAGGCTTAGGGTTAGGTGTGTTTTATGAGTAGGGTTAGGTGTGCTTTATGAGTTGGGTTAGGTGTGTTTTATGAGCAGGGTTAGGTGTTTTTATGAGTAGGGTTAGGTGTGTTTTATGAGCAGGGTTAGGAGTGTTTTATGAGTAGGGTTAGGTGTGTTTTATGAGTAGGGTTACGTGTGTTTTATGAGCAGGGTTAGGGGTGTTTTATGAGCAGGGTTAGGGGTGTTTTATGAGAAGGGTTAGGTGTGTTTTATGAGCAGGGTTAGGTGTGTTTTATGAGAAGGGTTAGGTGTGTTTTATGAGTAGGGTTACGTGTGTTTTATGAGCAGGGTTAGGTGTGTTTTATGAGAAGGGTTAGGTGTGTTTTATGAGTAGGGTTAGGTGTGTTTTATGAGCAGGGTTAGGTATGTTTTATGCAAAGGGTTAGGTGTGTTTTATGAGAAGGGTTAGGTGTGCTTTAAGAGTAGGGTTAGTTGTGTTTTATGAGTAGGGTTAGGTGTGCTTTATGAGTAGGCTTAGGGTTAGGTGTGTTTTATGAGTTGGGTTAGGTGTGTTTTATGAGCAGGGTTAGGTGTTTTTATGAGCAGGGTTAGGTGTGTTTTATGAGCAGGGTTAGGAGTGTTTTATGAGTTGGGTTAGGTGTGTTTTATGAGTAGGGTTAGGTGTGCTTTAAGAGTAGGGTTAGTTGTGTTTTATGAGTAGGGTTAGGTGTGCTTTATGAGTAGGCTTAGGGTTAGGTGTGTTTTATGAGTAGGGTTAGGTGTGCTTTATGAGTTGGGTTAGGTGTGTTTTATGAGCAGGGTTAGGTGTTTTTATGAGTAGGGTTAGGTGTGTTTTATGAGCAGGGTTAGGAGAGTTTTATGAGTTGGGTTAGGTGTGTTTTATGAGTAGGGTTACGTGTGTTTTATGAGCAGGGTTAGGTGTGTTTTATGAGAAGGGTTAGGTGTGTTTTATGAGAAGGGTTAGGTGTGTTTTATGAGCAGGGTTAGGTGTGTTTTATGAGCAGGGTTAGGTGTGTTTTATGAGTAGGGTTACGTGTGTTTTATGAGCAGGGTTAGGTGTGTTTTATGAGTAGGGTTAGGTGTGTTTTATGAGTAGGGTTAGGTGTGTTTTATGAGCAGGGTTAGGTGTGTTTTATGAGTAGGGTTAGGTGTGTTTTATGAGTAGGGTTAGGTGTGTTTTATGAGTAGGGTTAGGTGTGTTTTATGAGTAGGGTTAGGTGTGTTTTTTGAGTAGGGTTAGGTGTGTGTTATGAGTTGGGTTATGAGTTTTTTATGAGTAGGGTTAGTTGTGTTTTATGGGAAGGGTTAGGTGTGTTTTAAGAGTTGGATTAGATGTGTTTTAAGACTGGGTTAGGTGTGTTTTAGAGTAGGGTTAGGTGTGCTTTAAGAGTAGGGTTAGTTGTGTTTTATGAGTAGGGTTAGGTGTGCTTTATGAGTAGGCTTAGGGTTAGGTGTGTTTTATTAGTAGGGTTAGGTGTGCTTTATGATTTGGGTTAGGTGTGTTTTATGAGCAGGGTTAGGTGTTTTTATGAGTAGGGTTAGGTGTGTTTTATGAGCAGGGTTAGGGGTGTTTTATGAGTAGGGTTAGGTGTGTTTTATGAGTAGGGTTACGTGTGTTTTATGAGCAGGGTCAGGGGTGTTTTATGAGCAGGGTTAGGGGTGTTTTATGAGAAGGGTTAGGTGTGTTTTATGAGCAGGGTTAGGTGTGTTTTATGAGAAGGGTTAGGTGTGTTTTATGAGTAGGGTTACGTGTGTTTTATGAGCAGGGTTAGGTGTGTTTTATGAGAAGTGTTAGGTGTGTTTTATGTGTAGGGTTAGGTGTGTTTTATGAGCAGGGTTAGGTGTGTTTTATGAGAAGGGTTAGGTGTGTTTTATGAGAAGGGTTAGGTGTGTTTTATGAGCAGGGTTAGGTGTGTTTTATGAGTAGGGTTAGGTGTGTTTTTTGAGTAGGGTTAGGTGTGTGTTATGAGTTGGGTTATGAGTGTTTTATGAGTAGGGTTAGTTGTGTTTTAGAGTAGGGTTAGGTCTGCTTTAAGAGTAGGGTTAGTTGTGTTTTATGAGTAGGGTTAGGTGTGCTTTATGAGTAGGCTTAGGGTTAGGTGTGTTTTATGAGTTGGGTTAGGTGAGTTTTATGAGCAGGGTTAGGTGTTTTTATGAGTAGGGTTAGGTGTGTTTTATGAGCAGGGTTAGGAGTGTTTTATGAGTTGGGTTAGGTGTGTTTTATGAGTAGGGTTAGGTGTGCTTTAAGAGTAGGGTTAGTTGTGTTTTATGAGTAGGGTTAGGTGTGCTTTATGAGTAGGCTTAGGGTTAGGTGTGTTTTATGAGTAGGGTTAGGTGTGCTTTATGACTTGGGTTAGGTGTGTTTTATGAGCAGGGTTAGGTGTTTTTATGAGTAGGGTTAGGTGTGTTTTATGAGCAGGGTTAGGAGTGTTTTATGAGTTGGGTTAGGTGTGTTTTATGAGTAGGGTTACGTGTGTTTTATGAGCAGGGTTAGGTGTGTTTTATGAGAAGGTTAAGGTGTGTTTTATGAGAAGGGTTAGGTGTGTTTTATGAGCAGGGTTAGGTGTGTTTTATGAGCAGGGTTAGGTGTGTTTTATGAGTAGGGTTACGTGTGTTTTATGAGCAGGGTTAGGTGTGTTTTATGAGTAAGGTTTGTTTTATGAGAAGGGTTAGGTGTGTTTTATGAGTAGGGTTAGGTGTGTTTTATGAGAAAGGGTTATGTATTTTTTAGAGTTGGATTAGATGTTTTTTAAGACTGGGTTAGGTGTGTTTTATGAGTTGGGTTAGGTGTGTTTTATGAGTAGGGTTAGGTGTGTTTTATGAGTAGGGTTAGGTGTGGTTCATGAATAAGGTTAGTTGTGTTTTATGAGTAGGGTTAGGTGTGTTTTATGAGTAGGGTTAGGTGTGTTTTATGAGTTGGGTTAGGTGTGTTTTATGAGCAGGGTTAGGAGTTTTTATGAGTAGGGTTAGGTGTGTTTTATGAGCAGGGTTAGGAGTGTTTTATGAGTAGGGTTAGGTGTGTTTTATGAGTAGGGTTACGTGTGTTTTATGAGCAGGGTTACGTGTGTTTTATGAGCAGGGTTAGGTGTGTTTTATGAGAAGGGTTAGGTGTGTTTTATGAGCAGGGTTAGGTTTGTTTTATGAGTAGGGTTACGTGTGTTTTATGAGTAGGGTTAGGTGTGTTTTATGAGCAGGGTTAGGTGTGTTTTATGAGTAGGGTTAGGTGTGTTTTATGAGAAGGGTTAGGTGTGTTTTATGAGAAGGGTTAGGTGTGTTTTATGAGTAGGGTTAGGTGCGTTTTATGAATAGGGTTAGGTGTGTTTTATGAGTAGGGTTAGGTGTGTTTTATGAGTAGGGTTAGGTGTGTTTTATGAGAAGGGTTAGGTGTGTTTTATGAGTAGGGTTAGGTGTGTTTTAAGAGTTGGGTTAGATGTGTTTTATGAGCAGGGTTAGGTGTGTTTTATGAGAAGGGTTAGGTGTGTTTTATGAGTAGGGTTAGGTGTGTTTTATGAGAAGGGTTAGGTGTGTTTTATGAGTAGGGTTAGGTGTGTTTTATGAGAAGGGTTAGGTGTGTTTTATGAGCAGGGTTAGGTGTGTTTTAAGAGTTGGGTTAGATGTGTTTTATGAGCAGGGTTAGGTGTGTTTTATGAGAAGGGTTAGGTGTGTTTTATGAGTATGGTTAGGTGTGTTTTATGAGAAGGGTTAGGTGTGTTTTATGAGTAGGGTTAGGTGTGTTTTATGAGAAGGGTTAGGTGTGTTTTATGAGTAGGGTTAGGTGTGTTTTAAGAGTTGGGTTAGATGTGTTTTATGAGCAGGGTTAGGTGTGTTTTATGAGAAGGGTTAGGTGTGTTTTATGAGCAGGGTTAGGTGTGTTTTATGAGAAGGGTTAGGTGTGTTTTATGAATAGGGTTACGTGTGTTTTATGAATAGGGTTACGTGTGTTTTATGAATAGGGTTACGTGTGTTTTATGAGTAGGGTTAGGTGTGCTTTACGAGTTGGGTTAGGTGTGTTTTATGAGTAGTGTTAGGTGTTTTTATGAGCAGGGTTAGGTGTGTTTTATGACCAGGGTTAGGTGTGTTTTATGAGTAGGGTTAGGTGTGTTTTATGAGTTGGGTTAGGTGTGTTTTATGAGCAGGGTTAGGAGTTTTTATGAGTAGGGTTAGGTGTGTTTTATGAGCAGGGTTAGGAGTGTTTTATGAGTAGGGTTAGGTGTGTTTTATGAGTAGGGTTACGTGTGTTTTATGAGCAGGGTTACGTGTGTTTTATGAGCAGGGTTAGGTGTGTTTTATGAGAAGGGTTAGGTGTGTTTTATGAGCAGGGTTAGGTTTGTTTTATGAGTAGGGTTACGTGTGTTTTATGAGTAGGGTTAGGTGTGTTTTATGAGCAGGGTTAGGTGTGTTTTATGAGTAGGGTTAGGTGTGTTTTATGAGAAGGGTTAGGTGTGTTTTATGAGAAGGGTTAGGTGTGTTTTATGAGTAGGGTTAGGTGCGTTTTATGAATAGGGTTAGGTGTGTTTTATGAGTAGGGTTAGGTGTGTTTTATGAGTAGGGTTAGGTGTGTTTTCTGAGAAGGGTTAGGTGTGTTTTATGAGTAGGGTTAGGTGTGTTTTAAGAGTTGGGTTAGATGTGTTTTATGAGCAGGGTTAGGTGTGTTTTATGAGAAGGGTTAGGTGTGTTTTATGAGTAGGGTTAGGTGTGTTTTATGAGAAGGGTTAGGTGTGTTTTATGAGTAGGGTTAGGTGTGTTTTATGAGAAGGGTTAGGTGTGTTTTATGAGCAGGGTTAGGTGTGTTTTAAGAGTTGGGTTAGATGTGTTTTATGAGCAGGGTTAGGTGTGTTTTATGAGAAGGGTTAGGTGTGTTTTATGAGTATGGTTAGGTGTGTTTTATGAGAAGGGTTAGGTGTGTTTTATGAGTAGGGTTAGGTGTGTTTTATGAGAAGGGTTAGGTGTGTTTAATGAGTAGGGTTAGGTGTGTTTTAAGAGTTGGGTTAGATGTGTTTTATGAGCAGGGTTAGGTGTGTTTTATGAGAAGGGTTAGGTGTGTTTTATGAGCAGGGTTAGGTGTGTTTTATGAGAAGGGTTAGGTGTGTTTTATGAATAGGGTTACGTGTGTTTTATGAATAGGGTTACGTGTGTTTTATGAATAGGGTTACGTGTGTTTTATGAGTAGGGTTAGGTGTGCTTTACGAGTTGGGTTAGGTGTGTTTTATGAGTAGTGTTAGGTGTTTTTATGAGCAGGGTTAGGTGTGTTTTATGACCAGGGTTAGGTGTGTTTTATGAGTAGGGTTAGGTGTGTTGTATTAGAAGGGTTAGATGTGTTTTAATACTGGGTTAGGTGTTTTTTATGAGTTGGGTTAGGTGTGTTTTATGAGTAGGGTTAGGTGTGTTTTATGAGCAGGGTTAGGTGTGTTTAATGAGTAGGGTTAAGTGTGTTTTATGAGTAGGGTTAGATGTGTTTTAAGAGTTGGGTTAAATGTGTTTTATGAGTAGAGTTAGGTGTGTTTTATGAGTTGGGTTAGGTGTGTTTTATGAGTAGGGTTAGGTGTGTTTTATGAGAAGGGTTATATATTTTTTAGAGTTGGATTAGATGTGTTTTAAGACTGGGTTAGGTGTGTTTTATGAGCAGGGTTAGGTGTTTTTATGAGTAGGGTTAGGTGTGTTTTATGAGCAGGGTTAGGTGTGTTTTATGAGTAGGGTTAGGTGTGTTTTATGAGTAGGGTTAGGTGTGTTTTATGAGTAGGTTTAGGTGTGTTTTATGAGCTGGGTTAGGTGTGTTTTATGAGCAGGGTTAGGTGTTTTTATGAGTAGGGTTAGGTGTGTTTTATGAACAGGGTTAGGAGTGTTTTATGAGTAGGGTTAGGTGTGTTTTATGAGTAGGGTTACGTGTGTTTTATGAGCAGGGTTAGGTGTGTTTTATGAGCAGGGTTAGGTGTGTTTTATGAGCAGGGTTAGGTGTGTTTTATGAAAAGGGTTAGGTTTGTTTTATGAGTAGGGTCACGTGTGTTTTATGAGCAGGGTTAGGTGTGTTTTATGAGAAGGGTTAGGTGTGTTTTATGAGCAGGGTTAGGTGTGTTTTATGAGCAGGGTTAGGTTTGTTTAATGAGTAGGGTTAAGTGTGTTTTATGAGTAGGGTTAGATGTGTTTTAAGAGTTGGGTTAGATGTGTTTTATGAGTAGAGTTAGGTGTGTTTTATGAGTTGGGTTACGTGTGTTTTATGAGTAGGGTTAGGTGTGTTTTATGAGAAGGGTTATATATTTTTTAGAGTTGGATTAGATGTGTTTTAAGACTGGGTTAGGTGTGTTTTTTGAGTTGGGTTAGGTGTGTTTTATGAGTAGGGTTAGGTGTGGTTCATGAATAAGGTTAGGTGTGTTTTATGAGTAGGGTTAGGTGTGTTTTATGAGTAGGGTTAGGTGTGTTTTATGAGTTGGGTTAGGTGTGTTTTATTAGAAGGGTTAGGTGTGTTTTATGAGTAGGGTTAGGTGTGTTGTATTATTAGGGTTAGGTGTGTTTTATGAGTATGGTTAGGTGTGTTTTATGAGAAGGGATAGGTGTGTTTTATTAGAAGGGTCAGGTGTGTTTTATGAGTAGGGTTAGGTGTGTTGTATTATTAGGGTTAGGTGTGTTTTATGAGTAGGGTTAGGTGTGTTTTATGAGAAGGGTGAGGTGTATTTTATGAGAAGGGTTAGGTGTGTTTTATGAGTTGGGTGTGTTTTATTAGAAGGGTTAGGTGTGTTTTATGAGTAGGGTTAGGTGTGTTTTATGAGAAGGGTTTGGTGTGTTTTATTAGAAGGGTTAGGTGTGTTTTATGAGTAGGGTTAGGTGTCTTTTATGAGTAGGGTTAGGTGTGTTTTATGAGTAGGGTTAGGTGTGTTTTATGAGAAGGGATAGGTGTGTTTAATGAGTAGGGTTAGGTGTTTTTATGAGTAGGGTTAGGTGTGTTTTATGAGCAGGGTTAGGAGTGTTTTATGAGCAGGGTTAGGTGTGTTTTATGAGCAGGGTTAGGTGTGTTTTATGAGTAGGGTTAGGTGTGTTTTATGAGAATGGTTAGGTGTGTTTTATGAGTAGGGTTAGGTGTCTTTAATGAGTAGGGTTAAGTGTGTTTTATGACTAGGGTTAGGTGGTTTTTTTTGTAGGGTTAGGTGTGTTTTATGAGTGGGTTAGTTGTGTTTTATGAGAAGGGTGAGGTGTGTTTTATGAGAAGGGTTAAGTGTGTTTTATGAGAAGGGTGAGGCGTGTTTTATGAGAAGGGTTAAGTGTGTTTTATGAGTTGGGTTAGGTGTTTTTTATGAGAAGGGATAGGTGTGTTTTATGAGCAGGGTTAGGTGTGTTTTATTAGAAGGGTTAGATGTGTTTTATGAGTGGGTTAGGTGTGTTTTATTAGAAGGGTTAGATGTGTTTTATGAGTTGGGTTAGGTGTTTTTTATGAGTATGGTTAAGTGTGTTTTATGAGAAGGGATAGGTGTGTATTATGAGTGGGTTAGGTGTGTTTTATTAGAAGGGTTAGATGTGTTTTATGAGTTGGGTTAGGTTTTTTTTATGAGCAGGGTTAGGTGTGTTTTATGAGTAGGGTTAGGTGTGTTTTATGAGTAGGGATAGGTGTGTTTTATGAGAAGGGATAGGTGTGTTTTATGAGTTGGGTTAGGTGTGTGTTATGAGTAGGGTTAGGTGTGTTTTATGAGAAGGGTTAGGTGTGTTTTATGAGCAGGGTTAGGTGTGTTTTATGAGTAGGGTTAGGTGTGTTTTATGACTAGTGTTAGGTTTGTTTTATGAGTAGTCTTAGGTGTGTTTTGTGAGTAGGGTTAGGTGTTTGTTCAATCAATAATCCGAACTTACACAATAAAGACGGATAATCAATCGTCCACAAGATTGAATTAATGAACAGAGACGGTGTGAGCGTGGAGAGGAGGGGTTGCAACCTAAAACATTTGCTAGCGGTTTTCAAAGTAAATGCTGTGTGATTCTATCTAATGTACCTCACCATCGCTCCAGCTAGCTAGCTTTCACCAGGTAAGTTATAATAAGGGCCAGTAACAAGTAACGTTAGTTAGTTAGCTAGTTAACTGCCTTCATTCAATGCTTGGTGGCTTTACTGACAGACAAGACCGGGAGCTTATATCATTTACATTTACGTCATTTAGCAGACGCTCTTATCCAGAGCCACTTACAGTTAGTGAGTCATTTAGCAGACGCTCTTATCCAGAGCCACTTACAGTTAGTGAGTCATTTAGCAGACGCTCTTATCCAGAGCGACTTACAGTTAGTGAGTCATTTAGCAGACGCTCTTATCCAGAGCCACTTACAGTTAGTGAGTCATTTAGCAGACGCTCTTATCCAGAGCCACTTACAGTTAGTGAGTCATTTAGCAGACGCTCTTATCCAGAGCCACTTACAGTTAGTGAGTCATTTAGCAGACGCTCTTATCCAGAGCCACTTACAGTTAGTGAGTCATTTAGCAGACGCTCTTATCCAGAGCCACTTAGAGTTAGTGAGTCATTTAGCAGACGCTCTTATCCAGAGCCACTTACAGTTAGTGAGTCATTTAGCAGACGCTCTTATCCAGAGCCACTTACAGTTAGTGAGTCATTTAGCAGACGCTCTTATCCAGAGCCACTTACAGTTAGTGAGTCATTTAGCAGACGCTCTTATCCAGAGCCACTTACAGTTAGTGAGTCATTTAGCAGACGCTCTTATCCAGAGCCACTTACAGTTAGTGAGTCATTTAGCAGACGCTCTTATCCAGAGCCACTTACAGTTAGTGAGTCATTTAGCAGACGCTCTTATCCAGAGCGACTTACAGTTAGTGAGTCATTTAGCAGACGCTCTTATCCAGAGCGACTTACAGTTAGTGAGTCATTTAGCAGACGCTCTTATCCAGAGCCACTTACAGTTAGTGAGTCATTTAGCAGACGCTCTTATCCAGAGCGACTTAGAGTTAGTGAGTCATTTAGCAGACGCTCTTATCCAGAGCCACTTAGAGTTAGTGAGTGCATACATTATTATTATTATTTTTTTTTTTTTTCATACTGGCCCCCTGTGGGAATCGAACCCAGAACCCTGGCGTTGCAAACGCCATGCTCTACCAACTGAGCTACATATCAAATGCCATCAAGCATCGAGCTAAAGGCTAAAGCTAGCTAGCTAGCTATCATATCAAACAGGTGTGTGTGCGCGTGTGCGTGTGTCTGTCTGTGTGTACACTGTCCAAGGATTGTTCCAAGACTATCCAGCCCCAGCTTGGCTCCCGAGTGGCGCAGCGGTCTGAGGCAGCGGTCTAAGGCAGCGGTCTGAGGCAGCGGTCTAATAATATAATATAATAATATAATATAATATAATAATATATATAATATAATAATATAATATGCCATTTAGCAGACGCTTTTATCCAAAGCGACTTACAGTCATGCGTGCATACATTTTTGTGTATGGGTGGTCCCGGGGATCGAACCCACTACCTTGGCGTTACAAGCGCCGTGCTCTACCAGCTGAGCTACAGAGGACCACAGAGTCTAAGGCAGCGGTCTGAGGCAGCGGTCTGAGGCAGCGGTCTGAGGCAGCGGTCTGAGGCAGCGGTCTGAGGCAGCGGTCTAAGGCAGCGGTCTGAGGCAGCGGTCTAAGGCAGCGGGCTAAGGCAGCGGTCTGAGGCAGCGGTCTAAGGCAGCGGGCTAAGGCAGCGGTCTGAGGCAGCGGTCTGAGGCAGCGGTCTAAGGCAGCGGGCTAAGACAGCGGTCTGAGGCAGCGGTCTAAGGCAGCGGTCTAAGGCAGTGGTCTGAGGCAGCGGTCTGAGGCAGCGGTCCAAGGCAGCGGTCTAAGGCAGCGGTCTAAGGCAGCGGTCTAAGGCAGCGGTCTGAGGCAGCGGTCTAAGGCAGCGGTCTGAGGCAGTTGTCTGAGGCAGCGGTCTGAGGCAGCGGTCCAAGGCAGCGGTCTAAGGCAGCGGTCTGAGGCAGCGGTCTAAGGCAGCGGTCCGAGGCAGCGGTCTGAGGCAGCGGTCTGAGGCAGCGGTCTAAGGCAGCGGTCTGAGGCAGCGGTCTAAGGCAGCGGTCTGAGGCAGCGTTCTGAGGCAGCGGTCTAAGGCAGCGGTCTAAGGCAATGGTCTGAGGCAGCGGTCTAAGGCAGCGGTCTGAGGCAGCGGTCTGAGGCAGCGGTCTGAGGCTGCGGTCTGAGGCAGCGGTCTAAGGCAGCGGTCTGAGGCAGCGGTCTGAGGCAGCGGTCTGAGGCAGCGGTCTGAGGCAGCGGTCTAAGGCAGTGGTCTGAGGCAGCGGTCTAAGGCAGCGGTCCGAGGCAGCGGTCTAAGGCAGCGGTCTAAGGCAATGGTCTGAGGCAGCGGTCTGAGGCAGCGGTCCAAGGCAGCGGTCTAAGGCAGCGGTCTAAGGCAGCGGTCTGAGGCAGCGGTCTGAGGCAGCGGTCTGAGGCAGCGGTCTGAGGCAGCGGTCTGAGGCTGCGGTCTGAGGCAGCGGTCTAAGGCAGCGGTCTAAGGCAGCGGTCTAAGGCAGCGGTCTGAGGCAGCGGTCTGAGGCAGCGGTCTAAGGCAGCGGTCTGAGGCAGCGGTCTAAGGCAGCGGTCTGAGGCAGCGGTCTGAGGCAGCGGTCTAAGGCAGCGGTCTGAGGCAGCGGTCTAAGGCAGCGGTCTGAGGCAGCGGTCTGAGGCAGCGGTCTAAGGCAGCGGTCTGAGGCAGCGGTCTGAGGCAGCGGTCTAAGGCAGCGGTCTGAGGCAGCGGTCTGAGGCAGCGGTCTAAGGCACTGCATCTCAGTGCTTGAGCCGTCACTACAGACACCCTGGTTCGATTCCAGCTTGTATCACAACCGGCCATGATTGGGAGTCCCATAGGGCGTCGCACAGTTGGCCCAGCGTCGCCCGGGTTTGGCCGGTGTAGGCCGTCATTGTAAATAAGAATTTGTTCTTAACTGACTTGCCTAGTTAAATAAAGGTTAAATAAAATAATAATACAATAAATAACACGTCTTGACATACCAAGTGTTGACCATTACCCTCTCTCTGCCATCAGAGTATAAATTCATTAATTGTTTATATGGTGTAGGTAGCTATCTAGCTGGTCCTTCAGTACACCTAATAATGACAGAGATTAATTAATTAAGATGGATCGTTCAATTGTTCAATCACAAAATTATTCTCAATGGTAATTAGTGAGTATAGGTGAGTATATATGTAGAGAACTAGGTGGACACACTGCGTATGGCTGCACATGGCCATCACTACACCACTGGGTGAGATTGAATCTGGCAGTGTTGTGTTGTTGACAGTGACTTTACACATATAGGCAGGCACTACATTGCTGCCCTTCCCTGCCTTGAATGGTATGGCTCTGTACAGTGCATTCAGAAAGTATTCAGACCCCTTCACTTTTTCCACATTTGTTACGTTACAGACTTATTCTAAAATGGATTAAACAAAAAAATGTCCTCATCAATCTACACAGAATACCACCAAATGGCAAAGCAAAAACTGTTTTAGAAATTTTAGAAATGTTAATACAAATAAATAAACATAAATATCACATTTACATAAGTATTCAGACCCTTTACTCAGTATTCTGTTGAAGCACCTTTGGCAGCGATTACAGCCTTGAGTCTTCTTGGGTATGACGCTACAAGCTTGGCACACCTGTATTTGGAGAGTTTGTCCCATTCTTCTCTGCAGATCCTCTCAAGCTCTGTCAGGTGGGATGGGGAGCGTTGCTGCACAGCTATTTTCAGGTCTCTCCGGAGATGTTTGATTGGTTTCAAGTCCGGGTTCTGGCTGGGCCACTCAAAGACATTCAGAGACTTGTCCAGAAGCCACTCCTGCGTTGTCTTGGCTGTGTGCTTAGGGTCATTTTCCTGTTGGAAGGTGATCCTTTGCCCCAGTTTGAGGTCCTGAGCACTCTGGAGCAGGTTTTCATCAAGGATCTCTCTGTACTTTGCTCCGTTCATCTTTCCCTCAGTCCTGACTAGTCTCCAAGTCCCTGCCACTGAAAAACATCCCCACAGCATGATCCTGCCACCAACATGCTTCACCGTGGGAATGGTATTAGCCAGGTGAAGAGCAGTGCCTGGTTCCCTCCAGACGTGACGCTTGGCATTCAGGCCAAAGAGTTCAATCTTAGTTTCGTCAGACCAGAGAATCTTGTTTCTCATGGTCTGAGCGTCCTTTCGGTGCCTTTTGGCAAACTCCAAGCGGGCTGTCATGTGCCTTTTAGTGAGGAGTGGCGTCCGTCTGGTTGGCGTCCGCTGCCTCAGACCGCTGCCTGATTGGTGGAGTGTCTCTGTCTCTGCATTATCCACAGGGTACCTGTCAACTTAATCTGAAAATGGACAAAGTGAAGGAATCTGCATTGTTAGTTCCAATTTGATGTTTAAATACAGATGCCACAATTCAACACGGTACAAAATTATTTGAGCAGAAAATAAAGATGATTAAAAGCACTCCTTTAGTTGTCAGTCACGAGTTCATTCACACCTTTAAAAGCATACTACAACATGTGGACTAGTGATGAACTTTGTAGTTTTATGCATTGCATTTAAATGTAGCCTAGTTTCTGTAAGTAAATAGCTAAATCTTCCATTCATGAAAATATAAGGCAACATATATTCATGAAATATATTTTGTTAGCATGCTGTATTTATTTCCCATATATTTACATATACACTATATATTCAAAAGTATGTGGACACCCCTTCAAATTAGTGGATTCGGCTATTTCAGCCACACCCATTGCTGACAGGTGTAGAAAATCGAGCACACAGCCATGCAATCTCCATAGACAAACATTGGCAGTAGAATGACCGTACTGAAGAGCTCAGTGACTTTCAACGTGGCACCGTCATAGGATGCCACCTTTCCAATAAGTCAGTTCGTCAAATGTATGCCCTGCTAGAGCTGCCAACTTTAAATGTTGTTATTGTGAAGTGGAAACGTCTAGGAGCAACAACGGCTCAGCAGTGAAGTGGTAGGCCACACAAGTTCACAGAACGGAACCGCCGAGTGCTGAAGCGCGTAGCGTGTAAAAATTGTCTGTCCTCGGTTCCAAATCTCACTAACGAGTTCCAAACGGCCACTGGAAGCAATTCAGCACAAGAACTGTTCGCCGGGAGATTCATGAAATGGGTTTCCATGGCCGAGCAGCCGCACACAAGCCTAAGATCACCATGAGCCATGCCAAGCGTTGGCTGGAGTGGTGTAAAGCTCGCCGCCATTGGACTCTGGAGCAGTGGAAATGTGTTCTCAGGAGTGATGAATCACGCTTCACCATCTGACAGTCCGACGGACTAATCTGGGTTTGGCGGATGCCAGGAGAACGCTACCTGCCCGAATGCATAGTGCCAACTTTAAAGTTTGGTGGAGGAGGAATAATGGTCTGGGGCTGTTTTTCATGGTTCGGGCTAGGCCCCTTAGTTCCAGTGAAGAGAAATCTTAACGCTACAGGATTTAATAACATTCTAGACGTATCCGTGCTTCCAACTTTGTCCCCGCAACAATGTTCCAACATCTAGTGGAAAGCCTTCCCAGAAGAGTGGAGGCTGTTATAGCAGCAAAGGGGGGACCAACTCAATACTAATGCCTATGATTTTGGAATGAGATGTTGGACGAGCAGGTGTCCACATACATTTGGTCATGTAGTGTATATGAATAGCACAAGTATATAAAATGCATGCTACCACATATGGATATGTAATACAAGTATATAAACATATGGGTAAGTAATACATGTACAGTTGAAATCGGAAGTTTATATACAGTGGGGGAAAAAGTATTTAGTCAGCCACCAATTGTGCAAGTTCTCCCACTTAAAAAGATGAGAGAGGCCTGTAATTTTCATCATAGGTACACGTCAACTATGACAGACAAAATGAGAAAAAAAATCCAGAAAATCACATTGTAGGATTTTTTATGCATTTATTTGCAAATTATGGTGGAAAATAAGTATTTGGTCAATAACAAAAGTTTCTCAATACTTTGTTATATACCCTTTGTTGGCAATGACACAGGTCAAACGTTTTCTGTAAGTCTTCACAAGGTTTTCACACACTGTTGTTGGTATTTTGGCCCATTCCTCCATGCAGATCTCCTCTAGAGCAGTGATGTTTTGGGGCTGTCGCTGGGCAACACGGACTTTCAACTCCCTCCAAAGATTTTCTATGGGGTTGAGATCTGGAGACTGGCTAGGCCACTCCAGGACCTTGAAATGCTTCTTACGAAGCCACTCCTTCGTTGCCCGGGCGGTGTGTTTGGGATCATTGTCATGCTGAAAGACCCAGCCACGTTTCATCGTCAATGCCCTTGCTGATGGAAGGAGGTTTTCACTCAAAATCTCACGATACATGGCCCCATTCATTCTTTCCTTTACACGGATCAGTCGTCCTGGTCCCTTTGCAGAAAAACAGCCCCAAAGCATGATGTTTCCACCCCCATGCTTCACAGTAGGTATGGTGTTCTTTGGATGCAACTCAGCATTCTTTGTCCTCCAAACACGACAAGTTGAGTTTTTACCAAAAAGTTCTATTTTGGTTTCATCTGACCATATGACATTCTCCCAATCCTCTTCTGGATCATCCAAATGCACTCTAGCAAACTTCAGACTGGCCTGGACATGTACTGGCTTAATATATATAATATAATATAATAATATAATATAATATATATAATATAATATGCCATTTAGCAGACGCTTTTATCCAAAGCAACTTACAGTCATGCGTGCATACATTTTTGTGTATGGGTGGTCCGGGGGATCGAACCCACTACCTTGGCGTTACAAGCGCCGTGCTCTACCAGCTGAGCTACAGAGGACCACCAGGACCACCAGGCTTAAGCAGGGGGACACGTCTCGCACTGCAGGATTTGAATCCCTGGCGGCGTAGCGTGTTACTGATGGTAGGCTTTGTTACTTTGGTCCCAGCTCTCTGCAGGTCATTCACTAGGTCCCCCGTGTGGTTCTGGGATTTTGCTCACTGTTCTTGTGATCATTTTGACCCCACGGGGTGAGATCTTGCGTGGAGCCCCAGATCGAGGGAGATTATCAGTGGTCTTGTATGTCTTCCATTTCCTAATAATTGCTCCCACAGTTGATTTCTTCAAACCAAGCTGCTTACCTATTGCAGATTCAGTCTTCCCAGCCTGGTGCAGGTCTACAATTTTGTTTCTGGTGTCCTTTGACAGCTCTTTGGTCTTGGCCATAGTGGAGTTTGGAGTGTGACTGTTTGAGGTTGTGGACAGGTGTCTTTTATACTGATAACAAGTTCAAACAGGTGCCATTAATACAGGTAACGAGTGGAGGACAGAGGAGCCTCTTAAAGAAGAAGTTACAGGTCTGTGAGAGCCAGAAATCTTGCTTGTTTGTAGGTGACCAAATACTTATTTTCCACCATAATTTGCAAATAAATTCATAAAAAATCCTACAATGTGATTTTCTGGATTTTTTTTTCTCAATTTGTCTGTCATAGTTGACGTGTACCTATGATGAAAATTACAGGCCTCTCTCATCTTTTTAAGTGGGAGAACTTGCACAATTGGTGGCTGACTAAATACTTTTTTTCCCCACTGTATATACTATATAGACTACCCCTGAACCCCTGAATAGCCTATATATACCTCCATACTTCCATTCATTTTTTAAACAGGTACCGGGTTACCTTCAGACGAGTACCGTGACACTTGTGGGGGGTCGTAGAGCAAAACGGAGAACACCATCGTGTTCGTGAGAGTCTCATCTTTCCATAGAGGCCAAACTGTTTGGATGCTACAGACGTTTTTTGTGAGAAGGCTGATTTTTCAGGATGTCTCCTGGTCTCCCAGTCTGCCACACAGTGCTGTAGCTCTGCCACTATCCACCACAGATGAGGAAGGGGCCGACATCGGCTGATGCGGTGGATTGAGACGTAGCCCATGCAAAAAAAAGTGATATATAAACGCAACATGTAAAGTGTTGGTCCCCTGAACCCCTGAATAGCCTACTCCAGTAGCCTAGACAATATTTAATTTAAGAATTAAATTTATAAACATATTACATAAATATATACTGTTTCATTTCCAGAATAAATAAATAACCAGAATAAATTCCTCACCTTTTCTGGCCCTGATGAGTTCATATTCCCAAAGTAGCCATACAACAAATTATTGTTCAAATTATCATTACATTTAAATTATTGTTCAAAATTGTGCAAAACAGGGAGCAACAGGTTTATAACATACAGTAGAAGTGAACAGATAGTTGATATTTTGCGTTGAAGTTTACTACGAATTACCATCCACTTCTCTCATTTAACTGGGCCTATTAGATAGGCTATTATCATTTATAGTTTTTGCTCTATGCATCCAAAAGGGAATGCGGTTTATAACATACAGTGGAATTTAACAAGTGAACAGAAAGTTGATAGATAGTTGGTTTCGAAGTGTCCTGTATGTAGGAGAAGAAAGATCAGGAAATATTTTTGTTTTTTTGGACACATATTTCACCCCTTTTAGTTATTTATTTGGCACAAAACTACCTCCATACTTCCATTCATTTTTTAAACAGGTACCGGGTTACCTTCAGACGAGTACCGTGACACTTGTGGGGGGTCGTAGAGCAAAACGGAGAACACCATCGTGTTCGTGAGAGTCTCATCTTTCCATAGAGGCCAAACTGTTTGGATGCTACAGACGTTTTTTGTGAGAAGGCTGATTTTTCAGGATGTCTCCTGGTCTCCCAGTCTGCCACACAGTGCTGTAGCTCTGCCACTATCCACCACAGATGAGGAAGGGGCCGACATCGGCTGATGCGGTGGATTGAGACGCAGCCCATGAAAAAAAAACTGATATATAAACGCAACATGTAAAGTGTTGGTCCCATGTTTCATGAGCTGAAATAAAAAGATCTGACATTTTCCACAGGCACAAAGCTTATTTATCTCTAATGTGTGCACAAATTTGTTTACATCCCTGTTAGTGAGCATTTCTCCTTTGCCAAGATAATCCATCCACCTGACAGGTGTGGCATATCAAGAAGCTGATTAAACAACATGACCATTACATAGGTGCACCTTGTGCTGGGGACAATAAAAGGCCACACTAAAATGTGCTGTTTTGTCATACAAGACAATGCCACAGATGTCTCAAGTTTTGAGGGAGCACGCAATTAGCATGCTGGCTGCAGGAATGTACACCAGAGCTGTTGCCAGATAATTTAATGTTGATTTCTCTATCATAAGCCGCCAACAACGTCGTTTCAGAGAATTTGGCAGAAGGTTCAACCGGCCTCAGAACTGCAGACCACGCGTAACCACGGCAGCCCAGGACCTCCACATCCGGCTTCTTCACCTGCAGGATCGTCTGAGACCAGCCACCAGGACAGCTGATGAAACTGAGAAGGAAGGACTGCCCGTTCCATGATCTCGCCATCACGGTTGACAACTCCGTAGTGTCCTCCTCCCAGAGTGCAAAGAGCCTTGGCGTGACCCTGGACAACACCCTGTCGTTCTCCGCTAACATCAAGGCGGTGACCCGATCCTGTAGGTTCATGCTCTACAACATTCTGAGAGTACGACCCTGCCTTAGCGGCACAGGTCCTAATCCAGGCACTTGTCATCTCCCGTCTGGATTACTGCAACTTGCTGTTGGCTGGGCTCCCTGTCTGTGCCATTAAACCCCTACAACTCA
>NW_028165785.1:47500-68571 GCF_964263955.1 Coregonus lavaretus
TGATCACAAGGCAGGCAATACGCTTGACCTCATCTTTACTAGATGCTGTTCTTCTACTAATCTCACTGCAACTCCCCTCCATGTCTCCGACCACTACTTTGGATCCTTTTCTCTCTCGCTCTCCTCCAACACTACTCACTCTGCCCCTACTCAGATGGTAATGCGCCGTCGCAACCTTCGCTCTCTCTCTCCCGCTACTCTCTCCTCTTCCATCCTATCATCTCTTCCCTCTGCTCAATCCTTCTCCCTCTGATCTCCTGATTCTGCCTCCTCAACCCTCCTCTCCTCCCTTTCTGCATCTTTTGACTCTCTATGTCCACTATCCTCCTGGCCGGCTCGGTCCTCCCCTCCTGCTCCGTGGCTTGACGACTCATTGCGAGCTCACAGAACAGGGCTCCGGGCAGCCGAGAGGAAATGGAGGAAAACTAGACTCCCTGCGGACCTGTCATCTTTTCACTCGCTCCTCTCTACATTCTCTTCCTCTGTTTCTGCTGCTAAAGCCACTTTCTACCACTCTAAATATTCAAGCCTCTGCCTCTAACCCTAGGAAGCTCTTTGCCACCTTCTCCTCCCTGCTGAATCCTTCTCCTCCTCTTATCCAGAATGCTGCAGCCCGTCTAGTGTTCAACCTTCCCAAGTTCTCTCATGTCACCCCGCTCCTCCGCCACTCCACTGGCTTCCAGTTGAGGCTCGCATCTACTACAAGACCATGGTGCTTGCCTACGGAGCTGTGAGGGGAACGGCACCTCCTTACCTTCAGACCCTACACCCAAACGAGGGCACTACGTTTATCCACCTCTGGCCTGCTGGCCCCCCTACCTCTACGGAAGCACAGTTCCCGCTCAGCCCAGTCAAAGCTATTTGCTGCTCTGGCACCCCAATGGTGGAACAAGCTCCCCCACGACGCCAGGACAGCGGAGTCACTGTCCACCTTCCGGAGACACTTGAAACCCTACCTCTTTAAGGAATACATGGAATAGTATAAAGTAATCCTTCTTTCCCCACCCCCCATAATTTTTTTTTTTTTAAAGGTGGTTGTCCCACTGGCTATCATAAATTGAATGCACCAATTTGTAAGTCGCTCTGGATAAGAGCATCTGCTAAATGATGTAAATGTAAATGTAAATAAAACACAAAGCACTAGAGTTAAAAAACCTCCATTTGAGTAGCCAATCATTATTTGGGAAGGTGTGATTAATCTAGGGGTCAAAACATCCCTTTATTGTCCACCCTAGATTTGAACTCATTCAAGGAGACGAGCTCCTGCAATTAATTGTCATTTTGGAAGCGGAAGGGCCAGAGAACTGGAACGATATTTTATCCAGCTCTGCGCTCGAGAGCGCGGCGAACTAAGGCAGCTAACTTCAGGGTACTAATGTATTTCAGGGTACTAATGTATTTCAGGGTACTAATGTATTTCAGGGTACTCATGTATTTCAGGGTCCTAATGTATTTCAGGGTACTAATGTACTTCAGGGTACTAATGTATTTCAGGGTACTAATGTACTTCAGGGTACTTATGTATTTCAGGGTACTAATGTATTTCAGGGTACTAATGTATTTCAGGGTACTAATGTATTTCAGGGTACTAATGTATTTCAGGGTACTAATGTATTTCAGGGTACTCACGTACTCACACCTCCCTGCTGCTAGCCAAGCTTAAACCTCACTACAAATCAAGACCACAAGCAGAGCAGCCCACTCATTCCCTGGAATTAGCGTTAGGGCTACCCGTTCCCCTCACTAACCTTAGACCTCAAATACAGCTGCAGATAAGAGGTGATGGAAATGACAGACAAAAACCCTGGGAGTCTCTCTCTTGTCTATTCTTCAGGAGAAGACAACAGCCTTGTGTGTCTTCAGGAGAAATGTCTCTAAAGCAGGTCTATAACAACAGCTTTCTTCTTTATAAAGCCACTGCCTTCTCCATACTTAACCTGCTCCTCTTCATCAACTGAACAAGACAAAAGGGTAGAACAAGAAAGAAACTTAACCTAAAGAGTTTTATAAAATGGAGTCTTGATAACCATAATTAGGTCCTTGGCAGTAATTTTGGGTTTCCATGGAGACAGCAGAACAGCTAATCAATTTAAACAGCCACGGTGGACCCAGGGGACAGAATGTTTAAGTAATTAATTCATCTAATGCTGAATAGAATAACAATCTCTGCCTTAACCAGATTATTCTGTCATCTCACATCTGCCTGAGTGGCACAGTGGAATTCAATGCTGTGACTAGAGAATGTTTTTGCCGTTAGTTGTATTGTATTAACGAAGGGGAAAGAGTTTGAGACAATATTATGGACAGGAAATCTACATGCTTTTTCAATGAAAGGCAGCCATTTTGCCCCGGTATATTCGCAGCAGCTGGTTGTAATATTTGTTTAGTGGATGAGTTGGTTTCGGGTAGCAGGAGAAGTGCTTTTGCTTGGAGCAGTAATAGATGTATGTTTTGCTAAGCTGAAGAACACAGAGGACAAGGTACAGATGAACATATCAGCTTCCTTCCAGCTGTTTGTCTAGTCATCCTTTCTTCAACTCTCTTGTTGACAGTATTTACATTTTAGTCATTTAGCAGACACTCTTATCCAGAGCGACTTACATTATTTATTTATTTATTTTTTCATACTGGCCCCCCGTGGGAATCCAACCCACAACCCTGGCGTTGCAAACGCCATGCTCTACCAACTGAGCTACATCCCTGCCGGCCATTCCCTCCCCTACCCTGGACCAATTGTGCGCCGCCCCATGGGTCTCCCGGTCGCGGCCGGCTACGACAGAGCCTGGATTCGAACCAGGATCTCTAGTTGCACAGCTAGCACTGCGATGCAGTGCCTTAGACAACTGCGCCACTCGGGAGAACTCGGGCTTTACACTGAGCTCCTTGACAGTATTTACACTGAGCTTCTTGACAGTATTTAAACTGAGCTTCTTGACAGTATTTACACTGAGCTTCTTGACAGTATTTACACTGAGCTTCTTGACAGTATTTACACTGAGCTTCTTGACAGTATTTACACTGAGTATACAAAACATTAAGAACTCCTGTGGGGCGGCATGTAGCTTGGTGGTTAAGAGCGTTGTGCCAGTAACCGAAAGGTCGCTGGTTCTAATCCCCGAGCCGACTAGGTGAAAAACCTGCCAATGTGCCCTTGAGCAAGGCACTTAACCCTAATTGATCCTGTAAGTTGCTCTGGATAAGAGCGTCTGCTAAATGACTAAAATGTAAAATTTCCTGCTCTTTCCATGACATAGACTGACCAGGTGAAAGCTACGATCCCTTATCAATGTCACTTGTTAAATCCCCCACCAAAAAGAAATAGATATATATTTGAACTCAATCGGGATCTAAACTTCCTGTTGAGAGTTAGAGTAATAGAATAGACGAGGTGCCATGTCTCTAGCGGCTATAGACTAATCTATCTAACTAATCTATCTAACTGAGCTATCTAACTAAGCTATCTAACTAATCTATCTAACTGAGCTATCTAACTAAGCTATCTAACTAATCTATCTAACTGAGCTATCTAACTAAGCTATCTAACTAAGCTATCTAACTAAGCTATCTAACTAAGCTATCTAACTAATCTAACTAATCTATCTAACTAAGCTATCTAACTAAGCTATCTAACTAAGCTATCTAACTAATCTATCTAACTAAGCTATCTAACTAATCTATCTAAACTAAGCTATCTAACTAAGCTATCTAACTAATCTATCTAAACTAAGCTATATAACTAAGCTATCTAACTAAGCTATCTAACTAATCTATCTAACTAAGCTATCTAACTAATCTATCTAAACTAAGCTATCTAACTAAGCTATCTAACTAAGCTATCTAACTAAGCTATCTAACTAATCTATCTAAACTAAGCTATCTAACTAAGCTATCTAACTAAGCTATCTAACTAATCTATCTAACTAAGCTATCTAACTAAGCTATCTAACTAAGCTATCTAACTAATATATCTAACTAAGCTATCTAACTAAGCTATCTAACTAAGCTATCTAAACTAAGCTATCTAACTATGCTATCTAACTAAGCTATCTAACTAAGCTATCTAACTAATCTATCTAACTAAGCTATCTAACTAATCTATCTAAACTAAGCTATATAACTAAGCTATCTAACTAATCTATCTAACTAAGCTATCTAACTAATCTATCTAAACTAAGCTATCTAACTAAGCTATCTAACTAAGCTATCTAACTAAGCTATCTAACTAAGCTATCTAACTAATCTATCTAACTAAGCTATCTAACTAAGCTATCTAACTAATCTATCTAACTAAGCTATCTAACTAAGCTATCTAACTAAGCTATCTAACTAAGCTATCTAAACTTGTAGTAAGCGTTCTCGAATGTGGGGCCCATTGATCATCAGTTATCATATAAAAAAAACGGCAAACATTAGCCTCCACCCTGTGGTAAAATGAATAGAATTGCATGAAATTAGTTATAAAATTACAAAATCTTCTCTCCACCCCGGGGGGGGGGGGGAGATGTATGGATGCCCACAAGCCACTGCGGCCCCTCATGATAAGTTCTATTTTTTTGTGGCCCCCAACTCCCATCAAAGTTGCCCATCCCTGGTGTAGCTGAAGGGGAGTAGACGGGTTAAAGAAGGATTGTTAAGCCTTGAGACAGTTGAGACATGGATTGTGTATGTGTGCCATTCAGAGGGTGAATGGGGAAGACAAAAGATTTAAGTGCCTTTGAACGGGGTATGGTAGTAGGTGCCAGGCGCACCGGTTTCAGTGTTAAGAACTGCAACGCTGCTGGGTTTTTCACATTCAACAGTTTCCTGTATGTATCAAGAATGGTCCACCACCCAAAGGACATCCAGCCAACTTGACACAACTGATGGAAGACATTGGAGTCAACATGGGCCAGTATCCCTGTGGAACGCTTTCGACACCGTGTAGAATCCATGCCCCGACGAATTGAGTCTTTTCTGAGGGCAAAAGGGGGTGGAACTCAATATTAGGAAGGTGTTTCTAATGTTTTGTACACTCAGTGTATACTTCAGGATGTTGGTGTAGCCATGGGTTGTACAGTCAAAATGATGGAGGTAGTCAATCAATCACATTTATTTTATAAAGCCCTTTTTTACATCAGCAGTTGTCACAAAGTGCTTATACAGAAACCCAGCTAAAACCCCAAAGAGCAAGCAATGCAGATGTAGAAGCACAGTGGCTTGGAAAAACTCCCTACAGTCACTCACTGTCTCTGATTCTGAATGAGAAAGACAGCCTCTGAATCATTCAGACACTCACAGACTGACAGAAAGACTTCTAAAGACCCCTCTGTACCTAGATTAGATATCCACTATATTATATTTATATATTAGATAGCCATTAGCTATTAGTGTTATAAAAGCCTCCATCTACTAGTGTTATCTCTTCTACACAAGGACCCAGTGATGACTCACAACCTATTAGCGTCAGGTAAACGTCCTCCCTCTCTTCCGTCCTCCCTCCTTTCTCTTCCCTCCCCCCTCCCGGCCTTGACGTTCTGTTGGCCATGTATCCATGGTCACCCCTGCAGCCCTCCTCCTCAACAGGTGCGTCATGTTTTAATCAATGCTGCAGGTGCCGCTGGTTGCCTGGACCCACCTGGCTTTACTGCCCCTGGGTAAATAAGGTCTTCCTGTCTCTGCTTTGTCTCAGTCATAAAACACTGCCTGATGTTTGCATATTATTTAGATGTTAAAGGCTCCCTAGCTATAATACGTCTGTCTAGCCTGCCTGATGTTTGCATATTATTTAGATGTTAAAGGCTCCCTAGCTATAATACGTCTGTCTAGCCTGCCTGATGTTTGTATATTATTTAGATGTTAAAGGCTCCCTAGCTATAATACGTCTGTCTAGCCTGCCTGATGTTTGCATATTATTTAGATGGTAAAGGCTCCCTAGCTATAATACGTCTGTCTAGCCTGCCTGATGTTTGCATATTATTTAGATGTTAAAGGCTCCCTAGCTATAATACGTCTGTCTAGCCTGCCTGATGTTTGCATATTATTTAGATGGTAAAGGCTCCCTAGCTATAATACGTCTGTCTAGCCTGCCTGATGTTTGCATATTATTTAGATGTTAAAGGCTCCCTAGCTATAATACGTCTGTCTAGCCTGCCTGATGTTTGCATATTATTTAGATGTTAAAGGCTCCCTAGCTATAATACGTCTGTCTAGCCTGCCTGATGTTTGCATATTATTTAGATGGTAAAGGCTCCCTAGCTATAATACGTCTGTCTAGCCTGCCTGATGTCTGCATATTATTTAGATGTTAAAGGCTCCCTAGCTATAATACGTCTGTCTAGCCTGCCTGATGGTTGCATATTATTTAGATGTTAAAGGCTCCCTAGCTATAATACGTCTGTCTAGCCTGCCTGATGTTTGCATATTATTTAGATGTTAAAGGCTCCCTAGCTATAATACGTCTGTCTAGCCTGCCTGATGTTTGTATATTATTTAGATGTTAAAGGCTCCCTAGCTATAATACGTCTGTCTAGCCTGCCTGATGTTTGTATATTATTTAGATGGTAAAGGCTCCCTAGCTATAATACGTCTGTCTAGCCTGCCTGATGTCTGCATATTATTTAGATGTTAAAGGCTCCCTAGCTATAATACGTCTGTCTAGCCTGCCTGATGTCTGCATATTATTTAGATGGTAAAGGCTCCCTAGCTATAATACGTCTGTCTAGCCTGCCTGATGGTTGCATATTATTTAGATGTTAAAGGCTCCCTAGCTATAATACGTCTGTCTAGCCTGCCTGATGTTTGTATATTATTTAGATGGTAAAGGCTCCCTAGCTATAATATGTCTGTCTAGCCTGCCTGATGTTTGTATATTATTTAGATGGTAAAGGCTCCCTAGCTATAATACGTCTGTCTAGCTGTATATTATTTAGATGGTAAAGGCTCCCTAGCTATAATACGTCTGTCTAGCTGTATATTATTTAGATGGTAAAGGCTCCCTAGCTATAATACGTCTGTCTAGCTGTATATTATTTAGATGGTAAAGGCTCCCTAGCTATAATACGTCTGTCTAGCTGTATATTATTTAGATGGTAAAGGCTCCCTAGCTGTATATTATTTAGATGGTAAAGGCTCCCTAGCTGTATATTATTTAGATGGTAAAGGCTCCCTAGCTGCATATTATTTAGATGGTAAAGGCTCCCTAGCTGTATATTATTTAGATGGTAAAGGCTCCCTAGCTGTATATTATTTAGATGGTAAAGGCTCCCTAGCTGTATATTATTTAGATGGTAAAGGCTCCCTAGCTGTATATTATTTAGATGGTAAAGGCTCCCTAGCTGTATATTATTTAGATGGTAAAGGCTCCCTAGCTGCATATTATTTAGATGGTAAAGGCTCCCTAGCTGTATATTATTTAGATGGTAAAGGCTCCCTAGCTGCATATTATTTAGATGGTAAAGGCTCCCTAGCTGTATATTATTTAGATGGTAAAGGCTCCCTAGCTGTATATTATTTAGATGGTAAAGGCTCCCTAGCTTTATATTATTTAGATGGTAAAGGCTCCCTAGCTGTATATTATTTAGATGGTAAAGGCTCCCTAGCTGTATATTATTTAGATGGTAAAGGCTCCCTAGCTGTATATTATTTAGATGGTAAAGGCTCCCTAGCTGTATATTATTTAGATGGTAAAGGCTCCCTAGCTGTATATTATTTAGATGGTAAAGGCTCCCTAGCTGTATATTATTTAGATGGTAAAGGCTCCCTAGCTGTATATTATTTAGATGGTAAAGGCTCCCTAGCTGTATATTATTTAGATGGTAAAGGCTCCCTAGCTGTATATTATTTAGATGGTAAAGGCTCCCTAGCTGTATATTATTTAGATGGTAAAGGCTCCCTAGCTGTATATTATTTAGATGGTAAAGGCTCCCTAGCTGTATATTATTTAGATGGTAAAGGCTCCCTAGCTGTATATTATTTAGATGGTAAAGGCTCCCTAGCTGTATATTATTTAGATGGTAAAGGCTCCCTAGCTGTATATTATTTAGATGGTAAAGGCTCCCTAGCTGCATATTATTTAGATGGTAAAGGCTCCCTAGCTGTATATTATTTAGATGGTAAAGGCTCCCTAGCTGCATATTATTTAGATGGTAAAGGCTCCCTAGCTGTATATTATTTAGATGGTAAAGGCTCCCTAGCTGTATATTATTTAGATGGTAAAGGCTCCCTAGCTGTATATTATTTAGATGGTAAAGGCTCCCTAGCTGTATATTATTTAGATGGTAAAGGCTCCCTAGCTGTATATTATTTAGATGGTAAAGGCTCCCTAGCTGCATATTATTTAGATGGTAAAGGCTCCCTAGCTGTATATTATTTAGATGGTAAAGGCTCCCTAGCTGCATATTATTTAGATGGTAAAGGCTCCCTAGCTGTATATTATTTAGATGGTAAAGGCTCCCTAGCTGTATATTATTTAGATGGTAAAGGCTCCCTAGCTGTATATTATTTAGATGGTAAAGGCTCCCTAGCTATAATACGTCTGTCTAGTTGGCTTTAACCACGATAACTCATTATAACAATCAGCTAATTAGAGTTCACACAAACCCTGCATGGAATAGAACTAATTAAATGGGCTTGAAATGTCTCCGATGGAGCTATCCAATTGGTATCTTTTGTATAGCTCAAACGGTTGGTATGTTGTCAAGGAGGGTGGTCACGTGTGTTGCGAAAAAGAGGATCACTGGATCGACCCCTGTATGGGGACAGGGACAGTGGAGGAAGCTAAAATGTTAGCAGCACACTGATGTTGGTTTCATGTAGGGGAGAGTGGGGTAAACTGAGGCATATTTTACATTCAGCATCAGTCCATCAAGGGAAAAATTATATTATTTCTAACAAAGATATCTACATATATTTCAGGATGTTGTGTATCCCTGGAAATAATCAGAATTCATGTAAACATTACATTTTTAAAAACATAGCTTGTCTAAAACACAGTTTGCTACCTTTCTGGCTGACAACAACCTGAATATTTTTTATTACAATATAAAACCAGGATTTGCAGCTTTAGCGCCTAGGAAACGTAGTAGTGCAGATGGCGTAGTAGTGCAGTTCTGTTTTTGTCGTGTGTCTGTAAATAGCCTGTAAATACCCTGTTTTTCTGTATTTTTCGTACATATTTCCCTATCAGACTTTTCATCCTTCTACAAAATATACTTTCCTGCAACCCGCCTCACTCAATGTGGAACGGATTCTATTATTGACTTACCTTAATCTAGAATCTAGAATCTCCAGTTGAAACTAGCTAGCCAGCTAACTAGCTACTTGCTATTAGCCACAGCTAGCGGTATTTCACCCAGAACATTGGATTTTTTTTCAGCGGGATTAATTTTAATCACTGGACATTAATCACCGGATATTCGGCCAGTCTGCACAGCGCGTTATCGACCCAGAACATATCAGTTTTTCCGCCGGAATCACTGAATCACTGGACCTTTAACTCCGGATTCATCGCTACCAGCTAGCTACCACCAGCCAGCTACAACAAAATGGACGTTGTGGTCTGGCTAATCATCCTGAGCTAGGCCCATCTCCCGGCTATCTACCTCTCTGTCAACCGGACGGGACCACCTAGTGTTGACACGGAGCCCCGCCGATCCTACACGACTGGTCTGCCGACGAAATCGTCTGATGTGGTTACGACGTTAACCACGAAGATTCCATCTGCTAGCCCCGGCCCGCTAGCACACGCTAGCCGTGGCCTCTTACTCACTAGTGCTTTACCACCGGACCTTATGATAACTCAGCTATACAGCTGATGTCTGATGGACTGTTCCTTTTTACGGTACTACATCCTGTTTATGTTTAGCCTCAGCCCAAACATGGTTAGTTTATTGTTGTTTCGGTTATTTCTAATTGTACTATTTCACTGTAGACCCCCCAGCCTAGCTAAACCTGCCTTAGATAGCTCCTTTGCCCCTCCCCCTATACACGCGGAGACCGACTCAATTGATGCCTCCAGCGATGCTATCTCTTTCATTGTTACCCAACGCTTAGGTTTACCTCCACTTTACTCATATCCTTCCATATCCTTGTCTGTACATAATGCCCTGAATCTTTTCTATAACACCCGGAAATCTGCCCCCTTTATTCTATGTACCCAACGCACTAGAAGACCAGTTCTTAAAGCCTTTAGCCGTATCCTTATTCTAGTCCTCCTCTGTTCCTCTGGTGATGTAGAGGCTAACCCAGGCCCTGCAGCCCTCAGTATCACTCCTACTCCCCAGGCGCTATCATTTGCTGACTTCTGTAATCGCAAAAGTCTTGGTTTCTTGCACATAAATATCAGAAGTCTACTTCCTAAGTTTGAGTTATTCACTGCGTTAGCACACTCTGCCAACCCTGATGTTCTAGCAGTGTCTGAATCCTGGCTCAGGAAGGCCACCAAAAATTCTGAAATTTCCATCCCCAACTATAACATTTTCCGTCTAGATAGAACTGCCAAAGGGGGTGGAGTTGCAATCTACTGTAGAGATAGCCTGCAGAGCTCTATCATACTATCCAGGTCTGTGCCCAAACAGTTTGAGCTTCTACTTCTAAAAATCCACCTTTCCAGAAATAAGTCTCTCACTGTTGCCGCTTGCTACAGACCCCCCTCAGCCCCCAGCTGTGCCCTGGACACCATATGTGAATTGATTGCCCCCCATTTATCCTCAGAGTTTGTACTGCTTGGTGACCTAAATTGGGATATGCTTAATACCCCAGCCATCCTACAATCCAAGCTAGATGCCCTCAACCTCACGCAAATTATCAACGAACCTACCAGGTACAACCCTAAATCCGTAAACATGGGTACCCTCATAGATATCATCCTGACTAACATACCCTCTAAATACACCTCAGCTGTCTTCAACCAGGATCTCAGCGATCACTGCCTTATTGCCTGCGTCCGTAACGGGTCCACGGTCAAACGACCACCCCTCATCACTGTCAAACGCTCCCTAAAACACTTTAGCGAGCAGGCCTTCCTAATTGACCTGGCCCAGGTATCCTGGATGGATATAGATCTCATTCCGTCAGTAGAGGATGCCTGGTTGTTCCTTAAAAGTAATTTCCTCTCAATCTTAAATAAACATGCCCCATTCAAAAAATACAGAACTAAGAACCGATATAGCCCCTGGTTCTCCTCAGACTTGACTGCCCTTGACCAGCACAAAAACATCCTGTGGCGTACAGCATTAGCATCAAATAGCCCCCGCGATATGCAACTTTTCAGGGAAGTTAGGAACCAATATACACAAGCAGTCAGGAAAGCAAAGGCTAACTTTTTCAAACAGAAATTTGCATCCTGTAGCACTAACTCCAAAAAGTTTTGGGACACTGTAAAGTCCATGGAGAATAAGAGCACTTCCTCCCAGCTGCCCACTGCACTGAGGCTAGGAAACACTATCACCACCAATAAATCTACAATAATCGAGAATTTCAACAAGCATTTTGCTACAGCTGGCCATGCTTTCCATCTGGCTACCACTACCCCGGCCACCAACTCTGCACCCTCTGCTGCAACTTGCCCATGCCCCCCCCGCTTCTCCTTCACACAAATTCAGACAGCTGATGTTTTGAAAGCGCTGCAAAATCTGGACCCCTACAAATCAGCTGGGCTAGACAATCTGGACCCTTTCTTTCTAAAACTAGCCGCCGAAATTGTCGCAACCCCTATTACTAGTCTGTTCAACCTCTCTTTCATAACGTCTGAGATCCCCAGAGATTGGAAAGCTGCCGCGGTCATCCCCCTCTTCAAAGGGGGTGACACTCTAGATCCAAACTGCTACAGACCTATATCCATCCTGCCCTGCCTTTCGAAAGTATTTGAAAGCCAAGTTAACAAACAGATCACCGAACATTTCGAATACCACCGTACCTTCTCCGCTATGCAATCCGGTTTCCGAGCTGGTCATGGGTGCACTTCAGCCACGCTCAAGGTCCTAAACGATATTATAACCGCGATTGATAATAGACAGTACTGTGCAGCCGTCTTCATCGACCTGGCCAAGGCTTTCGACTCTGTCAACCACCGCATTCTTATTGGCAGACTAAATAGCCTTGGTTTCTCAAATGACTGCCTCGCCTGGTTCACCAACTACTTCTCAGATAGAGTTCAGTGTGTCAAATCGGAGGGCCTGTTGTCTGGACCTATGGCAGTCTCTATGGGGGTGCCACAGGGTTCAATTATTGGGCCGACACTTTTCTCCGTGTATATCAATGATGTCGCTCTTGCTGCTGGTGACTCTCAGATCCACCTCTACGCAGACGACACCATTTTGTATACATCTGGCCCTTCATTGGACACTGTGTTAACAAACCTCCAAACGAGCTTCAATGCCATACAACAATCCTTCAGTAGCCTCCAACTGCTCTTAAACACTAGTAAAACTAAATGCATGCTTTTCAATCGAACGCTGCTGGCACCCGCCCACCCGACTAGAATCACCACTCTCGACGGGTCTGACCTAGAGTATGTGGACAACTACAAATACCTAGGTGTCTGGTTAGACTGTAAACTCAACTTCCAGACTCACATAAAGAATCTCCAATCCAAAGTTAAATCTAGAATCGGCTTCCTATTTCGCAACAAAGCCTCCTTCACTCATGCTGCCAAACATGCCCTCGTAAAACTGACTATCCTACCGATCCTTGACTTCGGCGATGTCATTTACAAAATAGCCTCCAACACTCTACTCAGCAAATTGGATGTAGTCTATCACAGTGCCATCCGTTTTGTCACCAAAGCCCCATACACTACCCACCACTGTGACCTGTACGCTCTTGTTGGCTGGTCCTCACTACATGTTCGTCGTCAAACCCACTGGCTCCAGGCCATCTATAAATCACTGCTAGGCAAATCCCCGCCTTATCTTAGCTCATTGGTCACCATAGCAGCACCCACCCGTAGTCTGCGTTCCAGCAGGTATATCTCACTGGTCATTCCCAAAGCCAACACCTCCTTTGGCCGCCATTCCTTCCAGTTCTCTGCTGCCAATGACTGGAACGAATTGCAAAAATCTCTGAAGCTGGAGACTCTTATCTCCCTCAATAACTTTAAGCATCAGTTGTCAGAGCACTTTACCGATCACTGCACCTGCAGCCCATCTGAAATTAGCCCACCCAACTACCTCATCCCTATATTGTTATTTATTTTGCTCTTTTGCACCCCAGTATCTCTATTTGCACATAATCTCTTGCACATCTAGCATTCCAGTGTTAATACTATTGTAATTATTTTGCACTATAGCCTATTTATTGCCTTACCTCCATAACTTGCTACATTTGCACACACTGTATATATATTTTCTGTTGTATTTTTGACTTTATGTTTTTTACCCCATATGTAACTCTGTGTTGTTTTTATTGCACTGCTTTGCTTTATCTTGGCCAGGTCGCAGTTGTAAATGAGAACATGTTCTCAACTGGCTTACCTGGTTAAATAAAGGTGAAATAAAAAATAAAAAATAAAAAACACTGGCCCTGTTGTTACCTCATATCCCATGTTGCATTACGCCGGGAAGAAAACACTTCAGTTTGCTCAACCATTGGCTCGACTTATCCCATGGTCATTGGTGCAACTTACCCCAAGGCAAACATTTATAGCTACAAGGTTGCACATTATAAACAGAGGATCCTGACAGAGACCAGTGAGAGACGAGACACAACGGTAACAACAGGCTTGCACTCACAGCAAGCAGGGGAGAGGAGAGGAGTGCTTTTCACCCTAGCTTTCTGTAAAAAAAAAAAAAAAAAATATTATGGCGCCATCTGGTTTGCTTAATATAAGGAATTTGAAATGATTTGTACTTTTACTTTAGATTCTTAAGTATATTTTAGCAATTACATTTACTTTTTGATAATTAAGTATATTTAAAACCAAATACTTTTAGACTTTTACTCAAGTATTATTTTACTGGGTGACTTTCACTTTTACTTGAGTCATTTTCTACTAAGGTATCTTTACTTTAACTCAAGTATTACAACTGGGTACTTTTTCCACCTCTGAATAATAGGGGTTGATGATTTCTGGATGACTACCCCTTCCTCTGTCCCCCTTCCTCTGTCCCCCTTCCTCTGTCCCCCTTCCTCTGTCCCCCTTCCTCCGTCCCCCTTCCTCTGTCCCCCTTCCTCTGTCCCCCTTCCTCTGCCCCCCTTCCTCTGTCCCCCTTCCTCCGTCCCCCTTCCTCCGTCCCCCTTCCTCTGTCCCCCTTCCTCTGTCCCCCTTCCTCTGCCCCCCTTCCTCTGTCCCCCTTCCTCCGTCCCCCTTCCTCTGTCCCCCTTCCTCTGTCCCCCTTCCTCCGTCCCCCAGACATACAACATCAGTCAAGTATTGAATTTCAAGCACAGATTCAACTACAAAGACCAGGGAGCTTTTTGAAAGCCTCAGAAAGAAGGACAGTGATTGGTAGATGGGTAACAATAACAAATCAAGACATTGAATATCTCTTTAAGCATGGTCAAGTTAATAATTATGCTGTGGATTATGTATTAAACCACCCGGACACGAAAAAAGATACAGTCGTCCTTCTGAACTGAGCTGCAGCACAGGAAGGAAACTGCGACAGGAAGGAAACTGCTCAGGGATGTCACCATGAGACCATTGGTGTTTTAACCAATTTAATCCCATCGGTCACAATAGTGAAACAAAAACCATTTCTACTTTAGATGAACAGGACTATACAGTGCCTTCAGAAAGTATTCAGATCCCTTGACTTCTTCCACATGTTGTTACGTTACAGCCTTCTTCTAAAACAAATTAAATTAATTGTTTTCCTCATCAATCTACACACAATACCCGATAATGGCAAAGCGAAAACAGGTTTTTAGAAATATTTGCACATTTATAAAAAATAAAAATACCTTATTTACATAAATAAAATAAATATGTATTCCATTTTAGAATAAGGCTGTAACGTAACAAAATGTTGGAAAAGTCAAGGGGTCTGAATACTTTCTGAAGGCACTCTATGTGACGGAATTCCTGGAAACTTGGAGAGTTTGTAGATACCAGAGTACAGTGAGGGAAAAAAGTATTTGATCCCCTGCTGATTTTGTACGTTTGCCCACTGACAAAGAAATGATCAGTCTATAATTTTAATGGTAGGTTTATTTGAACAGTGAGAGACAGAATAACAACAAAACAATCCAGAAAAATGCATGTCAAAAATTTTATAAATTGATTTACATTTTAATGAGGGAAATAAGTATTTGACCCCTCTGCAAAACATGACTTAGTACTTGGTGGCAAAACCCTTGTTGGCAATCACAGAGGTCAGACGTTTCTTGTAGTTGGCCACCAGGTTTGCACACATCTCAGGAGGGATTTTGTCCCACTCCTCTTTGCAGATCTTCTCCAAGTCATTAAGGTTTCAAGGCTGACGTTTGGCAACTCAAACCTTCAGCTCCCTCCACAGATTTTCTATGGGATTAAGGTCTGGAGACTGGCTAGGCCACTCCAGGACCTTAATGTGCTTCTTCTTGAGCCACTCCTTTGTTGCCTTGGCCATATGTTTTGGGTCATTGTCATGCTGGAATACCCATCCACCACCCATTTTCAATGCCCTGGCTGAGGGAAGGAGGTTCTCACCCAAGATTTGACGGTACATGGCCCCGTCCATCGTCCCTTTGATGTGGTGAAAATGTCCTGTCCCCTTAGCAGAAAAATACCTCCAAAGCATAATGTTTCCACCTCCATGTTTCACGGTGGGTTTGGTGTTCTTGGGGTCATAGGCAGCATTCCTCCTCCTCCAAACACGGCGAGTTGAGTTGATGCCAAAGAGCTCGTTTTTGGTCTCATCTGACCACAACACTTTCACCCAGTTCTCCTCTGAATCATTCAGATGTTCATTGGCAAACTTCAGACGGGCATGTATATGTGCTTTCTTGAGCAGGGGGACATTGTGTGCGCTGCAGGATTTCAGTCCTTCACGGCGTAGTGTGTTACCAATTGTTTTCTTGGTGACTATGGTCCCAGCTGCCTTGAGATCATTGACAAGATCCTCCCGTGTAGTTCTGGGCTGATTCCTCACCGTTCTCATGATCATTGCAACTCCACGAGGTGAGATCTTGCATGGAGCCCCTGGCCGAGGGAGATTGACAGTTCTTTTGTGTTTCTTCCATTTGCGAATAATCGCACCAACTGTTGTCACCTTCTCACCAAGCTGCTTGGCGATGGTCTTGTAGCCCATTCCAGCCTTGTGTAGGTCTACAATCTTGTCCCTGCCATCCTTGGAGAGCTCTTTGGTCTTGGCCATGGTGGAGAGTTTGGAATCTGATTGATTGATTGCTTCTGTGGACAGGTGTCTTTTATACAGGTAACAAGCTGAGATTAGGAGCACTCCCTTTAAGAGTGTGCTCCTAATCTCAGCTCGTTACCTGTATAAAAGACACCTGGGAGCCAGAAATCTTTCTGATTGAGAGGGGGTCAAATACTTATTTCCCTCATTAAAATGCAAATCAATTTATAACATTTTTGACATGCGTTTTTCTGGATTTGTTTGTTGTTATTCTGTCTCTCACTGTTCAAATAAACCTACCATTAAAATTATAGACTGATCATGTCTTTGTCAGTGGGCAAACGTACAAAATCAGCAGGGGATCAAATACTTTTTTCCCTCAGTAGTGATCCAGTAGTGGTCCTCCGTAGCTCAGCTGGTAGAGCACGGCGCTTGTAACGCCAGGGTAGTGGGTTCGATCCCCGGGACCACCCATACGTAACAATTTATGCACACATGACTGTAAGTCGCTTTGGATAAAAGCGTCTGCTAAATGTCCTGCTTCATATAGCACTGCACACACACACACACACACACACCACCCAGCGGGTTGAGCAGGCAGAGTGAAGTAGAGACCAAACAACCATTTCACACCAATAACATTTAATATGGCACAGCTTTGTTGGTTACCTACTAGAAGTTCAATTAATTTAATATGGCACAGCTTCATTGGTTACCTACTAGAAGTTCAATTGTAGTATGTAACTCTTGTCCAGGTTAATCTCTCTGTAGGTGATGGCTTTGTTGTGGAAGGTTTGGGAATCGCTTCCTTTTAGGTGGTTGTAGAATTTAATGGCTCTTTTCTGGATTTTGATAATTAGTGGGTATCGGCATAATTCTGCTCTGCATGCATTATTTGGTGTTTTACGTTGTACACAGAGGATATTTTTGCTGAATTCTGCATTCAGTCTCAATTTGAACTTTTGCCCATTTAGTGAATTATTGGTTGGTGAGCGGACCCCAGACCTCACAACCATAAAGGGCAATGGGTTCTATAACTGATTCAAGTATTTTTAGCCAGATCCTTATTGGTATGTCGAATTTTATGTTCCTTTTGATGGCATAGAAGGCCCTTCTCGCCTTGTCTCTCAGGTCATTCACAGCTTTGTGGAAGTTACCTGTGGTGCTGATGTTCTGGCCGTTATGTACAGTTTTTGTGTGCTCTAGGGAAACATATTTTTTTTTGGAACACCATTATTTTTGTCTTACTGAGATTTACTGTCAGGGCCCAGGTCTGACAGAATCTGTGCAGAAGATCTAGGTGCTGCTGTAGGCTCTCCTTGGTTGGTGGCAGAAGCACCAGATCATCAGCAAACAGTAGACATTTGACTTCAGATTCTAGTAGGGTGAGGCCGGGTGCTGCAGACTGTTCTAGTGCCCTCGCCAATTCGTTGATATATATGTTGAAGAGGGTGGTGCTCAAGCTGCATCCCTGTCTCACCCCACGTGTACATGGATTTTATAATGTCGTATGTTTTTCCCCCAACACCGCTTTTCATCAATTTGTATAGCAGACCCTCATGCCAAATTGAGTCAAAAGCTTTTTTGAAGGCCTTGTAGCCTTGTCGCTGCATGAGAAGACAACTTTGTCTCCACTCTTGTGGATTGGGTTGATCAGTCCTTGGTTCCAAATATTGGGGAATGGCATCAGCTAAGGATGATGTTAAAGAGTTTAAGTATAGCCAATTGGAATTTGTGGTCTGTATATTTTATCATTTCATTGAGGATACCATCAACACCACAGGCCTTTTTGGGTTGGAGGGTTTGTATTTTGTCCTGTAGTTCATTCAATGTAATTGGATAATCCAGTGGGTTCTGGTAGTCTTTAATAGCTGATTCTAAGATTTCTATTTAAATATATCTATATGTTTTTGCTGTTTGTTCTTTGTTATAGGGCCAAAAAGATTGGAGAAGTGGTTTATCCATACATCTCCGTTTGGATAGATAGCTCTTCATGTTGTTGTTTGTTTAGTGTTTTCCAATTTTCCCAGAAGTGGTTAGTCTATGGATTCTTCAATTACATTGAGCAGATTTCTGACATGCCGTTCCTTCTTTTTCCGTAGTGTATTTCTGTATTATTTTAGTGATTCACCATAGTGAAGGCGTAGGCTCAGGTTTTCTGGGTCTCTTTGTTTTTGGTTGGATAGGTTTCTCAATTTCTTTCTTAGGTTTTTGCATTCTTCATCAAACCATTTGTCATTGTTGTTAATTTTCTTAGGTTGTCTGCTTAACATTTTTTGATTTGATAGGGAAGCTGAGAGGTCAAATATACTGTTTAGGTTTTCTACTGCCAAGTTTACACCTTCACTATGACAGTGAAACGTTTTGTCCAGGAAGTTGTCGAAAAGGGATTTAATTTGTTGTTGCCTAATAGTTTTTTGGTAGGTTTCTACACTTCTGTTGGTTGTTTTGTCATAGTAGTGTCTAAAGGGGCATATTTAGAATGCTGTCACCTCCAGGTAGGTGTTTGTCCCCCTGTCTTTTACAGACGCCTCACAGAGAATCTCTCTGTCTCTAGACCACCACACGCTCTCTGGTGGATACACACAGACATGACCTCTCTCTCGCTCCCTCTCTCCCTCTCTCTGCCCCATTCCTCATTCTCAACAGAAGAGTGCATGCCCTGGCTGGTAAATAATTGAGGCAGATTGCTCTGCCGTGCAGCCTTGGCTCTAGCTGTAGCCTTGTGGCTGTAGCCTTGTAGCTGTAGCCTTGTAGACTTGTTGCTTAGCCTTGTAGCTGTAGCCTTGTAGCCTTGTAGCCTTGTAGCTGTAGCCTTGTCGCTGTAGCCTTGTCGCTGTAGCCTTGTCGCTGTAGCCTTGTAGACTTGTTGCTTAGCCTTGTAGCTGTAGCCTTGTACCCTTGTAGCCTTGTAGCTGTAGCCTTGTACCCTTGTAGCCTTGTAGCCTTGTAGACGTGTTGTTTAGCCTTGTAGCTGTAGCCTTGTAGCTGTAGCCTTGTAGCCTTGTAGCCGTAGCCTTGTAGCCTTGTAGCTGTAGCCTTGTAGCCATAGCCTTGTAGCCGTAGCCTTGTAGCTATAGCCTTGTAGCTGTAGCCTTGTAGCTGTAGCCTTGTAGCCTTGTAGCTGTAGCCTTGTAGCTGTAGCCTTGTAGCGGTGGCCTTGTATCTGTAGCCTTGTAGACTTGTTGCTTAGCCTTGTAGCTGTAGCCTTGTAGACTTGTTGCTTAGCCTTGTAGCCTTGTAGCTGTAGCCTTGTAGACTTGTTGCTTAGCCTTGTAGCTGTAGCCTTGTAGCCTTGTAGCCTTGTAGCTGTAGCCTTGTAGCTGTAGCCTTGTAGCCTTGTAGCTGTAGCCTTGTAGCTTTGTAGCTGTAGCCTTGTAGCCTTGTAGCCTTGTAGCCGTAGCCTTGTAGCCTTGTAGCCTTGTAGCTGTAGCCTTGTAGCTGTAGCCTTGTAGCGGTGGCCTTGTATCTGTAGCCTTGTAGACTTGTTGCTTAGCCTTGTAGCTGTGGCCTTGTAGACTTGTTGCTTAGCCTTGTAGCCTTGTAGCTGTAGCCTTGTAGACTTGTTGCTTAGCCTTGTAGCTGTAGCCTTGTAGCCTTGTAGCCTTGTAGCTGTAGCCTTGTAGCTGTAGCCTTGTAGCCTTGTAGCTGTAGCCTTGTAGCCTTGTAGCTGTAGCCTTGTAGCTGTAGCCTTGTAGCTGTGGCCTTGTAGCTGTAGCCTTGTAGACTTGTTGCTTAGCCTTGTAGCTGTAGCCTTGTAGACGTGTTGCTTAGCCTTGTAGCTGTAGCCTTGTAGCCTTGTAGCTGTAGCCTTGTAGCCTTGTAGCTGTAGCCTTGTAGCTGTAGCCTTGTAGCCTTGTAGCTGTAGCCTTGTAGCTTTGTAGCTGTAGCCTTGTAGCCTTGTAGCCTTGTAGCCTTGTAGCCTTGTAGCCTTGTAGCTGTAGCCTTGTAGCTGTAGCCTTGTAGCTGTAGCCTTGTAGCTGTAGCTTTGTAGCTGTAGCCTTGTAGCCTTGTAGCCTTGTAGCCTTGTAGCCTTGTAGCCTTGTAGCCTTGTAGCCTTGTAGCCTTGTAGCCGTAGCCTTGTAGCCGTAGCCTTGTAGCCTTGTAGCCGTAGCCTTGTAGCCTTGTAGCTGTAGCCTTGTAGCTGTAGCCCTCAGACAACCCATGAAGAGAGGAATAAAGCGTCAGAAGCTTCAGAGGAAGGAGGGTGCAGTCAGTTATCCAGTTAATGTGTGAGTACCTTCTGAACTCGCAGTCAGTTATCCAGTTAATGTGTGCAGTCAGTTATCCAGTTAATGTGTGCAGTCAGTTATCCAGTTAATGTGTGCGGTCAGTTATCCAGTTAATGTGTGAGTACCTTCTGAACTCTTTCTCTCTTGTGCACCAGCCTCCATTCACCTAAGGCTGAGATTTTTTTAAACCTAAAATGTTCCTATTTTACACAACACAGTAACAGGAACAGGGCGGGGAGGAGATTATATAAAGTACATAGGCAGGATATGAATAGTCCACATGACTCACGCATATCACATCTGAGGCCCAGTACTATCTGCATCAGCCCCACTCTACCCATCTGAGGCCCAGTACTATCTGCATCAGCCCCACTCTACCCAATCGCTCTCTCCTCTCCAGAGCAGGCGGGCTGCCTCAATTCCCTGTGTGTGATGCTGAACATGAGTCAGAAGCGCTCCTCTCCCCTCCTCTCCCTTCCTCTCCTCTCCTCTCCCTTCCTCTCCCCTCCTCTCCCCTCCTCTCTTCTCCCCTCCTCTCCCTTCCTCTCCCCTCCCTTCCCCTCCTCTCCTCTCCTCTACCCTCCTC
>NW_028165784.1:0-14000 GCF_964263955.1 Coregonus lavaretus
ATATCATAATGTTCCCGTAATATACTCATGTTAACCTTTTTTACAGAGGGTTGAATGTAGTGTTTTCACAATCTGCAGGTTGGGTCAATCTAAATCAATCAATTTTCAATCAATTTTATTTTATATAGCCCTTCGTACATCAGCTAATATCTCGAAGTGCTGTACAGAAACCCAGCCTAAAACCCCAAACAGCTAGTAATGCAGGTGTAGAAGCACGGTGGCTAGGAAAAACTCCCTAGAAAGGCCAAAACCTAGGAAGAAACCTAGAGAGGAACCAGGCTATGAGGGGTGGCCAGTCCTCTTCTGGCTGTGCCGGGTGGAGATTATAACAGAACCATGTCAAGATGTTCAAAAATGTTCATAAGTGACAAGCATGGTCAAATAATAATCAGGAATAAATCTCAGTTGGCTTTTCATAGCCGATCATTAAGAGTTGAAAACAGCAGGTCTGGGACAGGTAGGGGTTCCATAACCGCAGGCAGAACAGTTGAAACTGGAATAGCAGCAAGGCCAGGCGGACTGGGGACAGCAAGGAGTCACCACGGCCGGTAGTCCCGACGTATGGTCCTAGGGCTCAGGTCTCTCAGTTGGCTTTTCATAGCCGATCATTAAGAGTTGAAAACAGCAGGTCTGGGACAGGTAGGGGTTTCGTAACCGCAGGCAGAACAGTTGAAACTGGAATAGCAGGGTCAATCTTACCACCTCCGGTTGCTCCAGGAAGCTTAAACTCAACACAGGTAATCCTTATAGTGGCCTGATGGGTTGACAAAGAAGACAGTTTGATATGGCAATCAAAACCCACATAGGCATCAATTTGAAGTTAGGGCAGCAGGCAATGTATTTCTATGGGGGGAAATGAGTGTGAATAAATGCACGCTGTTGTCACTGTTAAGGGTTAATTCCACATGGTCACGGGTAGGCTTGCACGGATCGGGAGGACCTTAGGAGCGTTCCTGTGGTTGAATTGTGTTTCTAGCCTCAACGGTTCTCTCGCTGTGGCCCAAAAGCATATAAATTGAGGTCAAGGCTTCATTTTGGGCCTTTTTTCTTTGCACAGTTACTGCGGTTAGGGTACAGGGATAAAAACTCCATCGGACACCCCTGTCCAATTCTGTATGTGGAGAAGGTAATGTCGTGGGGAGCTGGGGTTTGTTTTGTTGTACTCCTGGGAGGCCGTAGATGTCCATGGATGTGCTTTTAAGGGGGCTAGGTGGATTTCAAAATGTCGTTATGTTTTCTGCACATAGTACAGGGATAAAAACTCCATCGGACACCCCGTTCCTGAGATAGAGCCGTACTGTAAAACATGGCAATTTTAACTGCTCAGGGGTAGGTGGGAAAATTTTGGGACGAGTCCACAGGGGGGGTTTTCCCGTACCCCGAGCCCGCCGGTCCTGGTGCCGGGTCGCTCCGACATTCTGTTCTGAAGATAGAGGTGTGTGGTGGAACATCAACATGCTATCTCTTCAGCCCTACTTGCTGACCTGCCCCTGTTTCTAGGCAAGTCTGTGTAGCACAGTGGCAGAGCATCGGACCCATGATCGGGAGGTTGTTGTTTTGAGTCAGACCATGACCAGATTATTTATTAAAACATTTTATGAAATACATTATGCCACGGTTTGTCTTCACGACATTGTTATTTTTTCAGTTTGTAGTTTCATTATTATTTTACATTTTAGCCTTTTAATTCATTGTATTCTTATTATTTCTGTTATCCATTCAATTAATTTTGCTCTTGACACACACACACACACACACACACACACACACACACACACACATGTATTTATGGTTAGGGTTCGAATAAAGGGGGTTTGTGTGGAACAGATACACTTCATCAATAAAACAGGTAAGTGATATGTTTTTTGTACATTGGGACTCTTTAGTCTCACCTAGGGGCTCTCCAGAATGGCTGTACTCAGAAGGGCTTACTCCTGTTTGGTAAGGCAGGAGTAAGGTCTTCTGGGTACAGCCATTCTGGAGAGTCTCATGGATCACTGAGGCACGCAAGCCTCCATGCCACGTCAAGGCAGAGTCCATGTGGAGTTTTTTTATTTTATTTTTATTTTTTAATAGTTTTTTTTGTATTATTTTTTTTTTTACTTATATCAATGAACTACAAACAATTTTCAAAATCAGGAACTATTTACAAATGTGCACAAACTGAACATCCAACGTAAGAACATTAAAACTCACAAAATAACATGTGTGTTTTTCATAGGGTCTGTTCTTCCTTTTGCATTGTCCATCGCTGCTTTCGGAATCCCGAGAACGACCTGACCTTCAGTTGCCTCTCTTGGCATTCTGTGATGTAATGATTGTACGCCTCCCTGTGTGTGAGTGTGTCGTCCAGTTTCACTTGGTCTAGCTCCTCTGAGGACCAGCGGAAGTTGGTTGCTGCTGGCACTGACATGCTGACTGAGGAGACTGCTGGGCCGAGGTCAGTGTCCGGGTCAATGACCTGCACGTCTTCAGGCTCCTGCACAGGTTCGTCAGAATCCACTCTTTGTCTTTTTTTTACAATGCCTTGTGACATTTTGTCCATCCTGTGTGGGACAGAGTGGTGCAGCATCCACACACTCAGGCCAAATACTTTTGGCAGCAGGTGCCTCCCCAGAATTAACAGGCTCTGGAGTTTGGACTGGGGGAGTTTCATGTCCTGAACCAGCTCCTTCAATTTGTCGTAGCTCACATAGTCTCTGTTCATGAGCATGCCTACACAGCTGACAAAAGTCAGCACTGTCAGCTGGTCAGTCTTGGGTAGCACAGTCTTTGCCAGGCGCAGGAGTGCCGTCTCCACCCAGGGCATTCCAAAATCTTTGTACCTCTCCAAGGTACGGGGGTATGACAGGCCGCGCCTCTCTATTTCACAGCATATGTCCCCCGTGAGAGAGGCAGCTTGGGCTAGGACAGAAGGCAGTGAGTTGGCTGTGTGCAGCTCCACATATTCGTTGGCCTTCGTGTTGACCCTTTTGCCCTTTTTTTTATCCTGGAACTTGATGGCCGGGAAGAACCTTACTTTAAGCTCCAGTAGTCCCAGCAGAAGGCAGGTGGCCACATCGTGGCCGGCGTTCTCCGCCATTTTCCTTGCCCTCCCAAACGCCATTGGGTAGGGAAAGGCATCCCGAGTGGCCAGTTGGTCCACCACTCCCTCCATAGTCATGGAGCCCTTCAGGATCCACCCGTCAGGCTTGGTCAGAGACCTCATTCCTCCAAATGGAATTAATTCCTTTGGCGCTTTCCACAGGTCTCCCAGGAGGACGGTGATCAATTCCACACCAACAAGTGACGGCGCTGCGCCTAAGGTCTCGGTCAGGGGGAAGACCCGCTTGATGTTGGCTTTAAGCAATTAATCTCTTGTCCAGTTTCCCAGTGGTGGAGGTCCGTCTCCCACAGAGGCACTGTTAAAGGGAGCCAAACCCAGGAACCCCCGACAGTGGGTGAGGCTTCTGGGGTTCACCGAGCACGTCCCCAAGGAAGCACTGTACTGGTAGTCCAAGGGGGACAGTGGATGTCCATAGACTAGCTCCTCCAACGCCAGTTCAGCCTGGTAGGCCTTCCAGGAGGCAGCATAGCCCCCCATCCCCTTGTTTCTGTCAAAACAGTTCCTCAGGACAGTGGTGAGGTGACCCGTCGTTTCTGCCAACACCTTTACCAGGCCCCCCCCTTGCCTATCAACAAATGGCAGGACCACAGGCTGGGTCCTGAGAAGCAGATCAAGGGCTGCAGGGACGAAAAAGTCTGCAGGGACAATGACTTGGGGAAGGGTGTCATCCTTCCCTAGGTACACAACCTGCTCAATCCTGATCTTGAGCTGGCCCATGTTCTCCATTTTGAACCTGAGGTCATCCATGTGGTCCATGTAGGACAATGCCCTGGAATGCATGGCTTTCTGGGTTTGGTGGTGGGCAAGGCCACATGTTGCTATTGCTCCACTCACTGGGTGTTTGCAGGATATTTTCATGTGGACGTGTGGTGACACCGTGTACAGCTGCACAAATCTCAGTTTGCCAGACTTGAATAAGGCCAGGATGGGGCGTTTCAGGTCCATGGCCTTATTGTCCAAAGTGCTCTGGAAGTTGGTTGCCTCGTGGATGGATAGTGTGGTAAACAAGCGTCCCGCCCACCCTACAAGGTTTTGTAGGCCGTACCTGGACCACAACATGTGGGTGTTGGGGTCCTTTGCCTTTACCGTGCATCCGGCATGGATGGTCAATGCGGTCACGTGCTGCATGTCAATGAAGTCCAGTGCCACCGGTGCCTCGTCCTTTTGTCCGAACTTGGTCAGTGTGACCATAATCAACAGATGGTCATCTGTACTGTTTGCGCTGGTGATGGCAGTGTCCAACAACCCCAACACAAACGGCAGGTCCTGTTGGAGGACATTCATTTTGGCAGTGTTGGCCAAACACTGCTTCTGCATCGTCGGCCTTTGGATGTCAGCAGCATCCAACGCTGTAAACTGCATCCTGAACTGGACGGTGACAACATCCAGTGTCCCTTTGGCCAATTCTTTGTATTTGGCCATTTCCAAAAGATTTGGATTGGGCTTGGTGGTGCTCTTAGGAACAGCGGTCAAGTTCAGGACGTAGCCACCGTCCACGTAGGCAATCACGCAGCCAAAGCAATTTTTGATTGCCTTTAAGGCGTCAGCACGGAGCACTGTGAGGTTGACATGTTTTTTTATGACATGGTATTGAGGAATCATCATGTGATTCTTGAACTCGGGAAGCAGCAGGTAATGCAAACCCCTGGTGATGGCGCGAGGACTGCGCAATTTAATGACTATGCCATCTGTGTCGTAGCTGTAGTCCAAGGTCTCGTGCGGGTTCTCAATCGCACTTGGATGAAGTGCAATGCGCATCTTTTCACAGTGGAAAAATTCCTCCACGGTCTCAAACGCGTCATAATCACACAAAATGTTTTCGGTGTTTTCGGTTCCCACCAGGAAGATGCCAGGTGCCGTCGGTTTTTTGCTGCGCCTATTGACAGGATTCAAGGGGAACTCTTTGAGCAAGAGGCCATAGAGAGTGGGCTGTGATGTGCCCGACATGGTAATTTTTTTTTTTTAAGTGCTTAAAAAAATAAAAAATAAAAGAAAAAATAATAAAGATTATTATTATTAATGTTGATAGCCACACACACACACTCTCAAAGGAATGCTGCGTAGAAGTCCTAAATGCACTGTTTCTTCAGTAGTTTGCTATAGCTGTTGTGCCTTCGAGAGTTTCACAGCAAATGACCCTCTGTAGCTGCTCTGCCTTTTATAGGAGTGGCCAAAGTCTGAAAAAAAGTCTGAAAAAAATAAAAAGAACAACTATTGAATATGCATTATAATGCCTCAAGCGTAGGTGGGAAAATTATGGGACCAAGTCCACGGGGGGGGGTTTTCCCGTACCCCGAGCCCGCCGCTCCTGGCACCGGGTCGCTCAGACATTCCGTTCCGGAGATAGAGCTGGGATGTAAAACACGCCAATTTTAACTGCTCAGGGGTAGGTGGGAAAATTACGGGACCAAGTCCACGGGGGGGGTTTTCCCGTACCCTGAGCCCGCCGGTCCTGGCGCCGGGTCGCTCCGACATTCCGTTCCAGAGATAGAGCCGGGCTGTAAAACACACCAATTTTAACAGCTCAGGGGTAGGTGGGAAAATTACGGGCAGCCAAAGTCGCTCCGACATTCCGTTCCAGAGATAGAGCCGGGATGTAAAACACGCCAATTTTAACTCATCAGGGGTAGGTGGGAAAATTAAGGGCAGCCAAAGTCGCTCCGACATTCCGTTCCAGAGATAGAGCCGGGCTGTAAAAAACGCTAATTTTAACAGCTATGGGGTAGGTGGGGAAATTACGGGACCAAGTCCACGGGGGGGGGTTTTCCCATACCCCGAGCCCGCCGGTCCTGGCGCCGGGTCACTCCGACATTCCGTTCCAGAGATAGAGCCGGGCTGTAAAACATGCCAATTTTAACAGCTATGGGGTAGGTGGGAAAATTACGGGCAGCCAAAGTCGCTCCGACATTCCGTTCCAGAGATAGAGCCGGGCTGTAAAACACACCAATTTTAACTGCTCAGGGGTAGGTGGGAAAATTAAGGGCAGCCAAAGTCTTTCCGACATTCCGTTCCAGAGATAGAGCCGGGCTGTAAAAAACGCTAATTTTAACAGCTCAGGGGTAGGTGGGAAAATTACGGGACCAAGTCCACAGGGGGGGTTTTCCCGTACCCCGAGCCCGCCGGTCCTGGCGCCGGGTCGCTCCGACATTCCGTTCCGGAGATAGAGCTGGGATGTAAAACACGCCAATTTTAACTGCTCAGGGGTAGGTGGGAAAATTGCGGGACCAAGTCTAAGGGGGGGGGGGTTTCCCGTACCCCGAGCCCGCCGGTCCTGGCGCCAGGTCGCTCCGACATTCCGTTCCAGAGATAGATCCGGGCTGTAAAACACACCAATTTTAACAGCTCATGGGTAGGTGGGAAAATTACGGGCAGCCAAAGTCGCTCCGACACTCCGTTCCAGAGATAGAGCCGGGCTGTAAAACACGCCAATTTTAACTGCTCAGGGGTAGGTGGGAAAATTACGGGACCAAGTCCACAGGGGGGGTATTCCCGTACCCCGAGCCCGCCGGTCCTGGCGCCGGGTCGCTCCGACATTCCGTTCCAGAGATAGAGCCGGGCTGTAAAACATGCCAATTTTAACAGCTCTGGGGTAGGTTAGGGTTAGGGTTAGGGTTAGGGTTAGGGTTAGGGTTAGGGTTAGGGTTAGGGTTAGGGTTAGGGTTAGGGTTAGGGTTAGGGTTAGGGTTAGGTACAGGGATAAAAACTCAATTGGACACCCCTGTCCAATTCTGTATGTGGAGAAGGTAATGTCGTGGGGAGCTGGGGTTTGTTTTGTTGTACTCCTGGGAGGCCGTAGATGTCCATCGATGTGCTTTGGAGGGGGCTAGGTGGATTTCAACATTATGGGGTCTGAAAACTCGATAAATATAGCGACTAAGTCGCTAAGTTGGCAACACTGGCCGGGTTAGGGTTAGGGTTAGGGTTAGGGTTAGGGTTAGGGTTAGGGTTAGGGTTAGGGTTAGGGTTAGGTTAGGGTTAGGGTTAGGGTTAGGGTTAGGGTTAGGGTTAGGGTTAGGGTTAGGTACAGGGATATAAACTCCATCGGACACCCCTGTCCAATTCTGTATGTGGAGAAGGTAATGTCGTGGGGAGCTGAGGTTTGTTTTGTTGTAATCCTGGGAGGCCGTAGATGTCAATCAATGTGCTTAGGGTTAGGGTTAGTGTTAGGGTTAGGTACAGGGATAAAAACTCAATTGGACACCCCTGTCCAATTCTGTATGTGGAGAAGGTAATGTCGTGGGGAGCTGGGGTTTGTTTTGCTGTACTCCGGCGAGGCTGTAGATGTCAATCGATGTGCTTTGGAGGGGGTTAGGGTTAGGTACAGGGATACAAACTCAATTGGACACCCCTGTCCAATTCTGTATGTGGAGAAGGTAATGTCGTGGGGAGCTGGGGTTTGTTTTGCTGTACTCCTTGGAGGCCGTAGATGTCAATTGATGTGCTTTGGAGGGGGCAAGGTGGATTTCAAAATTTGGTTAGGGTACAGGGATAACATTTTTGAAATCCACCTAGCCCTACGGCCTCCCAGGAGTACAACAAAACAAACCCCAGCTCCCCACGACATTACCTTCTCCACATACAGAATTGGACAGGGGTGTCCAATTGAGTTTTTATCCCTGTACCTATGTGCAAAAAACATAACCACATTTTGAAATCCACCTAGCCCCCTCCAAAGCACATCGATTGACATCTACGGCCTCCCAGGAGTACAGCAAAACAAACCCCAGCTACCCACGTCATTACCTTCTCCACATACAGAATTGGACAGGGGTATCCAATTGAGTTTTTATCCCTGTACCCTATGTGCAAAAAACATAACCACTTTTTGAAATCCACCTAGACCCCTCCAAAGCACATCGATGGACATATACGGCCTCCCAGGAGTACAACAAAACAAACCCCAGCTCCCCACGACATTACCTTCTCCACATACAGAGTTGGACAGGGGTGTCCATTGATTTTTTATCCCTTTACCTAACCAAATTTTGAAATCCACCTAGCCCCCTCCAAAGCACATCGATTGACATCTACAGCCTCCCAGGAGTACAGCAAAACAAACCCCAGCTCCCCACGACATTACCTTCTCCACATACAGAATTGGACAGGGGTGTCCAATTGAGTTTTTATCCCTGTACCTAACCCTAACCCTAACCCTAGCCCCCTCCAAAGCACATCGATTGACATCTATGGCCTCCCAGGAGTACAGCAAAACAAACCCCAGCTCCCCACGACATTACCTTCTCCACATACAGAATTGGACAGGGGTGTCCAATTGAGTTTTTATCCCTGTACCTAACCCTAACCCTAACCCTAACCCTAACCCTAACCCTAACCCTAACCCTAACCCTCCCAGGAGTACAATAAAACAAACCCCAGCTACCCACGACATTACCTTCTCCACATACAGAATTGGACAGGGGTGTCCAATTGAGTTTATCCCTGTACCCTATGTGCAAAAAACATAACTACTTTTTGAAATCCACCTAGACCCCTCCAAAGCACATCGATGGACATCTACGGCCTCCCAGGAGTACAACAAAACATCCCCAGCTCCCCACGACATTACCTTCTCCACATACAGAATTGGACTGGGGTGTCCATTGATTTTTTATCCCTGTACCTAACCAAATTTTGAAATCCACCTAGCCCCCTCCAAAGCACATCGATTGACATCTACGGCCTCCCAGGAGTACAGCAAAACAAACCCCAGCTCCCCACGACATTACCTTCTCCACAAACAGAATTGGACAGGGGTATCCAATTGAGTTTTTATCCCTAACCCTAACCCTAACCCTAAACCTAACCCTCCCAGGAGTACAATGAAACAAACCCCAGCTCCCCACGACATTACCTTCTCCACATACAGAATTGGACAGGGGTGTCCAATTGAGTTTTTATCCCTGTACCTAACCAAATTTTGAAATCCACCTAGCCCTTTCCAAAGCACATCGATTGACATCTACGGCCTCCCAGGAGTACAGCAAAACAAACCCCAGCTCCCCACGACATTACCTTCTCCACATACAGAATTGGACAGGGGTGTCCAATTGAGTTTTTATCCCTGTACCTAACCCTAACCCCCTCCAAAGCACATCGATTGACATCTACGGCCTCCCAGGAGTACAGCAAAACAAACCCCAGCTCCCCATGACATTACCTTCTCCACATACAGAATGAGACAGGGGTGTCCAATATAGTTTTTATCCCTGTACCTAACCCTAACCCTAACCCTAACCCTAAGCACATCGATTGACATCTACGGCCTCCCAGGAGTACAACAAAACAAACCTCAGCTCCCCACGACATTACCTTCTCCACATACAGAATTGGACAGGGGTGTCCAATTGAGTTTTTATCCCTATACCTAACCCTAACCCTAACCCTAACCCTAACCTAACCCTAACCCTAACCCAAAAAACACAACCAAATTTTGAAATCCACCTAGCCCCCTCAAAGCACATCGATGGACATCTACGGCCTCCCAGGAGTACAGCAAAACAAACCCCAGCTCCCCACGACATTACCTTCTCCACATACAGAATTGGACAGGGGTGTCCAATTGAGTTTTTATACCTGTACCTAACCCTAACCCTAACCCTCCAAAGCACATCGATGGACATCTACGGCCTCCCAGGAGTACAACAAAACAAACCCCAGCTCCCCACGACATTACCTTCTCCACATACAGAATTGGACAGTGGTGTCCAATTGAGTTTTTATCCCTGTACCTAACCCTAACCCTAACCCTAACCCTAACCCAAAAAACATAACCAAATTTTGAAATCCACCTAGCCCCCTCCAAAGCACATCGATGGACATCTACGGCCTCCCAGGAGTACAACAAAACAAATCCCAGCTCCCCACGACATTACCTTCTCAACATACAGAATTGGACAGGTGTGTCCAATTGAGTTTTTATCCCTGTACCCTAACCCTAACCCTAACCCTAGCACCCTCCAAAGCACATCGATTGACATCTACGGCCTCCCAGGAGTACAGCAAAACAAACCCCAGCTCCCCACGACATTACCTTCTCCACATACAGAATTGGACAGGGGTGTCCAATTGTTTTTTTATCCCTGTACCTAACCCTAACCCTAACCCTAAGCACATCGATTGACATCTACGGCCTCCCAGGAGTACAACAAAACAAACCTCAGCTCCCCACGACATTACCTTCTCCACATACAGAATTGGACAGGGGTGTCCAATTGAGTTTTTATCCCTAACCCTAACCCTAACCCTAAACCTAACCCTCCCAGGAGTACAATAAAACAAACCCCAGCTCCCCACGACATTACCTTCTCCACATACAGAATTGGACAGGGGTGTCCAATTGAGTTTTTATCCCTGTACCTAACCAAATTTTGAAATCCACCTAGCACTTTCCAAAGCACATCGATTGACATCTACGGCCTCCCAGGAGTACAGCAAAACAAACCCCAGCTCCCCACGACATTACCTTCTCCACATACAGAATTGGACAGGGGTGTCCAATTGAGTTTTTATCCCTGTACCTAACCCTAACCCTAACCCTAACCCTAACCCTAACCTAACCCTAACCCTAACCCTAACCCAAAAAACATAACCAAATTTTGAAATCCACCTAGCCCCCTCAAAGCACATCGATGGACATCTACGGCCTCCCAGGAGTACAGCAAAACAAACCCCAGCTCCCCGCGACATTACCTTCTCCACATACAGAATTGGACAGGGGTGTCCAATTGAGTTTTTATCCCTGTACCTAACCCTAACCCTAACCCTCCAAAGCACATTGATGGACATCTACGGCCTCCCAGGAGTACAACAAAACAAACCCCAGCTCCCCACGACATTACCTTCTCCACATACAGAATTGGACAGTGGTGTCCAATTGAGTTTTTATCCCTGTACCCTAACCCTAACCCTAACCCTAGCCATAGCCCCCTCCAAAGCACATCGATTGACATCTACGGCCTCCCAGGAGTACAGCAAAACAAACCCCAGCTCCCCACGACATTACCTTCTCCACATACAGAATTGGACAGGGGTGTCCAATTGTGTTTTTATCCCTCTAACCCTAACCCTAACCCTAAGCACATCGATTGACATCTACGGCCTCCCAGGAGTACAACAAAACAAACCTCAGCTCCCCACGACATTACCTTCTCCACATACAGAATTGGACAGGGGTGTCCAATTGAGTTTTTATCCATAACCCTAACCCTAACCCTAAACCTAACCCTCCCAGGATTACAATAAAACAAACCCCAGCTCCCCACGACATTATCTTCTCCACATACAGAATTGGACAGGGGTGTCCAATTGAGTTTTTATCCCTGTACCTAACCAAATTTTGAAATCCACCTAGCCCTTTCCAAAGCACATCGATTGACATCTACGGCCTCCCAGGAGTACAGCAAAACAAACCCCAGCTCCCCACGACATTACCTTCTCCACATACAGAATTGGACAGGGGTGTCCAATTGAGTTTTTATCCCTGTACCTAACCCTTACCCCCTCCAAAGCACATCGATTGACATCTACGGCCTCCCAGGAGTACAGCAAAACAAACCCCAGCTCCCCACGACATTACCTTCTCAACATACAGAATTGGACAGGGGTGTCCAATATAGTTTTTATCCCTGTACCTAACCCTAACCCTAACCCTAACCCTAAGCACATCGATTGACATCCACGGCCTCCCAGGAGTACAACAAAACAAACCTCAGCTCCCCACGAAATTACCTTCTCTACATACAGAATTGGACAGGGGTGTCCAATTGAGTTTTTATCCCTGTACCTAACCATAACCCTAACCCTAACCCTAAACCTAACCCTCCCAGGAGTACAATAAAACAAAGCCCAGCTCCCCACGACATTACCTTCTCCACATACAGAATTGGACAGGTGTGTCCAATTGAGTTTTTATCCCTGTACCCTAACCACATTTTGAAATCCACCTAGCCCCCTCCAAAGCACATCGATTGACATCTACGGCCTCCCAGGAGTACAGCAAAACAAATCCCAGCTCCCCACGACATTACTTTCTCCACATACAGAATTGGACAGGGGTGTCCAATTGAGTTTTTATCCCTGTACCTAACCCTAACCCTAACCCTAACCCTAACCCTAACCCTAACCCTAACCTAACCCTAACCTTAACCCAAAAAACATAACCAAATTTTGAAATCCACCTAGCCCCCTCCAATGCACATCGATGGACATCTACGGCCTCCCAAGAGTACAACAAAACAAACCCCAGCTCCCCACGACATTACCTTCTCCACATACAGAATTGGACAGGGGTGTCCAATTGAGTTTTTATCCCTGTACCTAACCAAATTTTGAAATCCACCTAGCCCTTTCCAAAGCACATCGATTGACATCTACGGCCTCCCAGGAGTACAGCAAAACAAACCCCAGCTCCCCACTACATTACCTTCTCCACATACAGAATTGGACAGGGGTGTCAAATTGAGTTTTTATCCCTGTACCCTAACCCTAACCCTAACCCTAGCCCCCTCCAAAGCACATCGATTGACATCTACGGCCTCCCAGGAGTACAGCAAAACAAACCCCAGCTCCCCACGACATTACCTTCTCCACATACAGAATTGGACAGGGGTGTCCAATTGAGTTTTTATCCCTGTACCTAACCCTAACCCTAACCCTAACCTAACCCTAACCCTAACCCTAACCCAAAAACATATCCACATTTTGAAATCCACCTAGCCCCCTCCAAAGCACATCGATGGACATCTACGGCCTCCCAGGAGTACAACAAAACAAACCCCAGCTCCCCACGACATTACCTTCTCCACATACAGAATTGGACAGGGGTGTCCAATTGAGTTTTTATCCCTGTACCCTATGTGCAAAAAACATAACCACATTTTGAAATCCACCTAGCCCCCTCCAAAGCACATCGATGGACATCTACGGCCTCCCAGGAGTACAACAAAAGAACCCCCAGCTCCCCACGACATTACCTTCTCCACATACAGAATTGGACAGGGGTGTCCAATTGAGTTTTTATCCCTGTACCTAACCCTAACCCTAACCCTCCAAAGCACATCGATGGACATCTACGGCCTCCCAGGAGTACAACAAAACAAACCCCAGCTCCCCACGACATTACCTTCTCCACATACAGAATTGGACAGGGGTGTCCAATTGAGTTTTTATCCCTGTACCTAACCCTAACCCTAACCCTAACCCTAACCCTAACACTTTTTTTAAGTCACCAAAGAGCCAAACACTTTGTCTCCGGCTGTTGGATTCTGTTAAAGCTGCGGCACATGTGCCGCAACTTTAACAGAATCCAACACCCGGAGACAAAGTCGTGTTTCTTAAAAATAAAAAAAAGCCCTGTAAAACCATCAAGGAGCACGTTTCAATACCCCCTGAGTCATCTGGGATAGGTTTGTGTTGCACTTTTTTTTAAGTCACCAAAGAGCCAAACACTTAGCAGAATCCATCAGACGGAGACTAAGTTTTGAAATCCACCTAGCCCCCTCTAAAGCACATCGATGGACATCTACGGCTTCCCAGGAGTACAACAAAACAAACCCCAGCTCCCCACGACATTACCTTCTCAACATACAGAATTGGACAGGGGTGTCCAATTGAGTTTTTATCCCTGTACCCTATGTGCAAAAAACATAAACAAATTTTGAAATCCACCTAGCCCCCTCCAAAGCACATCGATGGACATCTACGGCCTCCCAGGAGTACAACAAAACAAACCCCAGCTCCCCACGACATTACCTTCTCCACATACAGAATTGGACAGGGGTGTCCAATTGAGTTTATATCCCTGTACCCTATGTGCAAAAAACATAACCACATTTTGAAATCCACCTAGCCCCCTCCAAAGCACATCGATGGACATCTACGGCCTCCCAGGAGTACA
>NW_028165783.1:0-59504 GCF_964263955.1 Coregonus lavaretus
GGGTTGAAGCATATTCGTTAATTCACCTGTATTCTACAAAGTTCTTTGGGTTGAAGAATATTAGTTAATTCACCTGTATTCTACAAAGCTCTTTGGGTTGAAGCATATTCGTTAATTCACCTGTACTCTACAAAGCTCTTTGGGTTGAAGGATATTCGTTAATTCACCTGTACTCTACAAAGCTCTTTGGGTTGAAGAATATTCATTAATTCACCTGTATTCTACAAAGCTCTTTGGGTTGAAGTATATTCGTTAATTCACCTGTATTCTACAAAGCTCTTTGGGTTGATGCATATTCGTTAATTCACCTGTATTCTACAAAGCTCTTTGGGTTGAAGCATATTCGTTAATTCACCTGAATTCTACAAAGCTCTTTGGGTTGAAGAATATTCGTTAATTCACCTGTATTCTACAAAGCTCTTTGGGTTGAAGCATATTCGTTAATTCACCTGTACTCTACAAAGCTCTTTGGGTTGAAGCATATTCGTTAATTCACCTGTATTCTACAAAGCTCTTTGGGTTGAAGAATATTCATTAATTCACCTGTATTCTACAAAGCTCTTTGGGTTGAAGTATATTCGTTAATTCACCTGTATTCTACAAAGCTCTTTGGGTTGATGCATATTCATTAATTCAACTGTATTCTTCAAAGCTCTTTGGGTTGAAGGATATTCGTTAATTCACCTGTACTCTACAAAGCTCATTGGGTTGAAGCATATTCATTAATTCACCTGTATTCTACAAAGCTCTTTGGGTTGAAGAATATTCATTAATTCACCTCTATTCTACAAAGCTCTTTGGGTTGAAGCATATTTGTTAATTCACCTGTATTCTACAAAGCTCTTTGGGTTGAAGCATATTTTAACAAAATGTGCTGGCTACACACAGAAAAGATTGTTAACTTCCTATCTATTTGTGAACTTGATACCTTCAGTAGCCTACTACAGCCAAGCCTGAAAGATAACAGATGTTGCCAACAGCAATGAAGAGTCATTTAGTAAAACCATATATATATATATATATATATATATATATATATATATATATATACACAAGCCAAGATGTCCTCAGCCATGCAGGTCATTCAGTAAATTTCTGTTGTTAATTAACCTGTATTCTACAAAACTCTTTGGGTTGAAGCATATTAGTTAATTCACCTGTATTCTACAAAACTCTTTGGGTTGAAGCATATTAGTTAATTCACCTGTATTCTACAAAGCTCTTTGGGTTGAAGTATATTTTAACAAAATGTGCTGGCTACACACAGAAAAGATTGTTAACTTCCTATCTATTTGTGAACTTGATACCTTCAGTAGCCTACTACAGCCAAGCCTGAAAGATAACAGATGTTGCCAACAGCAATGAAGAGTCATCCAAGATGTCCTCAGCCATGCAGGTCATTCAGTAAATTCTTGAAATAGTATGTATAGTCCACTCTGGCTTAAATGTTCTCTCATCTTCCACTTCTCTTGAAGTCAATTTATTTATTTATTTATTTAACCTTTATTTAACCAGGAAGGGCTCATTGAGATTTAAAATCTCTTTTTCAAGAGCGTCCTGGCCAAGATAGGCAGCACCAAGTCATTACAAAAAATTACAGACAGACAACATGAAAAACTACAAGTAATCTAGTAAAAAACCATTCATGAATTCACAAGAGTATAACAATATCAAAAACAGCAAATTAAAAACATTGACAGGTCAGGGAATCAGCCTCAAAATCCTTCATCAGAGATTTAAAAACACCAATCGGGACAAGTTCTTCCAGTTTAAAATTATTTTGTAAGGTGTTCCAAGATGATGGCGCAGAGTACATAAAAGACCTTTTACCAAATTCAGTTCTGACATTTGGAACAGTTAGCAGGATAAAGTCCAGTGAACGAAGAGAGTACCCACCACATTTCTGAACAATAAAAATGCCCAAATAAAAAGGTAGTAAACCCAAAATGGCTTTGTAAATAAAAGTATACCAGTGACTGAGCCTACGAGTGACTAGAGAAGGCCAGCCAACCCTGGTATACAAAGTACAGTGGTGCGTAAGGGTTTTGCAGTTTAAAATAAATCTCAAAGTACCATGATAAAGAGTGTCAATTGATCTCAAACACTGAGCGGAAGCATTCATATATAAAATATCCCCATAATCTAGTAAAGGCATAAATGTAGCTGATACTAGCCTCCTTCTGGCTTCAAAAGAAAAACAGGCCTTATTCCTAAAATAAAATCCCAATTTCAGCTTCAATTTTTTTGTAAGTTGTTGAATATGCAATTTAAAAGAGAGGCCGTCATCAATTAGAATTCCAAGATATTTATATGAGGTTACAACCTCAATCTCCTTGCCCTGACAGGTAATAACAGGTGAAAGGTTCATAGGTCTATTTCTTGCATTAGAAAACACCATTAGTTTAGTTTTGTCAGTGTTGAGGATAAGCTTCAATTGACACAAGGTATGTTGAACAGTATAAAAAGCAGTTTGCAAGTTCTGGAAAGCTTTTGTAAGAGATGAGGCACAACAGTAAATAACAGTATCATCAGCATAAAAATGAAGTTGTGCATTTTGGACATTTTTGTCTAAATCATTAATATAAATAGTGAATAAGAGAGGACCAAGTACAGAGCCCTGGGGCACACCATTCAGGACAGACAATTTAACAGACATAAGCCCATCAAATTGAGTGCACTGAGTTCTATCAGACAGATAGTTAGCAAACCATGCAACTGCATGCTCCGAAAGACCTACACTCAACAATCTCTGCCTTAGTATAGCATGATCAACTGTATCAAAAGCCTTAGAGAGATCAATAAAAAGTGAGACACAGTGCTGTTTTTTGTCAAGGGCTTCAGTGATATCATTTAAAACCTTCATGGCTGCTGTAATTGTGCTATGCTTCTTCCTGAAGCCCGATTGATACATTGATAAAATAGAGTTAGTAAATAAAAACTCTTTTAGCTGTTCACTTACAAGGGTTTCAAGTATTTTCACCAGGGGTGACAGCTTTGAGATTGGCCTATAATTATTTAAAAGAGTTGGATCTCCCCCTTTTAAAAGTGGTAGGACAAATGCTGATTTCCAGATCTTTGGAATTTCATTACATTCCAGGGTTAGATTGAACAGATATGTAAGTGGTTCAGCTATGAAATCAGCTGCCAGATTTAAAAAGCAGGGATCCAAAAGATCAGGACCTGCAGGCTTTCTTTGATCTAAGGATTTCAGGGCTTTATGTACCACCTGCACTGAGAATGGCAGAAAACTAAAAGTTTGACCAGCTCTCACTGGTTCATCCACACAGGGTTGTACAGAGACAGAGGACACTGGTTCATCCACACAGGGTTGTACAGAGACAGAGGACACTGAATCAAACAGCCTACCAGATGATACAAAGTGCTCATTGAAACAATTCAGCATTTCAGTTTTGTCATATATAGCAACAGAGTCCTTCAAAACACATGACGGTAATTCATTAACATTACTGTTACCAGACATAGACTTAATAGCATTCCAAAACTTTCTAGGGTCATTCAGGTTATCAGTGGTAACAGACATAAAATATTCAGACTTGGCCTTCCTGAGAAGAAAAGAACACTTGTTTCTTAACTGCCTAAAAATAAGCCAATCAGCATCAGAACAAGATTTCCTTGCTTTAGCCCAGGCTAGATTACGGTCGTGAATAATACAAGACAGCTCAGAAGAAAACCATGGATTATCCCGCCCTTTAACCCTGAACCTGCGGAATGGTGCATGTCTGTTTACTATTTGGAAAAAACCATCATGAAAGAATATCCAGGCAGTTTCCACATCAGGGATAAGCTCAATCTTGCTCCAGTCAAAATAAAACAAATCATGAAAGAAAGCCTGCTCATTAAAACACTTCAAATTTCTCTTACGAATAAAACGTGGATTTGTCTTTGGAACCTTAGTATTTCTAACAGCAACAACAGCACAATGGTCACTTAAATCATTACAAAAAACACCAACCGCAGAATATTTATGTGGAACATTTGTCAATATCAAATCAATCAGGGTAGATTTATCAGGGCATTTAAGATTTGGGCGAGTGGGTGAATTAATCAACTGGGTAAGATTCATAGAATTACAAAACATTTTTAAATCATCAGACACCGGCTTTAACCAACACCAGTTGAGATCACCAATCAAGATCATTTCACTGTAAAGAAGTTTAGACATAAGGTGCGTCAAAGAAGAAAATGCATCACCAAGAGCAGAGGGGGGTCTATAACAGCCAATCACAGTTATAGAGAGGCCCTTTGAAACCTCAATATTCAAAGCAAGAAATTCCAATTGTTTACAAATAGTTTCAGACTTTGCCACACTTACATGGAATTTAGATTTTACATATATAGCCACACCCCCACCTTTCTTAACCCGATCTGTACGATAAACATTGTAACCACTTATACAAATATCCTTATCAAAAATAGACTTGCTGAGCCAGGTTTCCGAAAACACAATTACATCAGCATCAGTTGATTTAGCCCAAATCCTAACCCCATCAATTTTTGACAACAGGCTGCGTACATTTAAATGAAAAATACCAAAACCAGATCTAGATTTAAAATCAGAGGGGGTTTGGAGACATTGCATATCAGGGCCAGGGTTAGGTTGCACATTACCTGATATCAGCAACAGAAGAATAACTAGGCACCTCTGTTTAATAACCTTGCACAATGACAAACTCCAAGAAATTCCTCCTTGAAAGAAAAACAAACAGGTCTGTCAACTTTCCAGGAACCTGAGAAAACAGTTTGAGTAACCTCAGTGATATCAGCTCCTTCAGGTTTGATTCAACTGGTAGACAAACGCACGGCTCAAATGGCACCCTATTCCCTATGGGCCCTGGTCAAAAGTAGTGCACTATCAAGGGAATAGGGTGCCATTTGAGACGCTGAGTGTGTACGACTGTTGATAGATTCTTAGTTTTAGGTCTCCCTCAAGAGAAAATAGGTTAAATAAAGGCTAAATTAGTTCAGTTTCTGTTGTTTACATTGCAAAGGGTTCATGAATAGATATGAGGAACAGGTACAGTATGTCAGGTATTATTCAGTCACAACGTATAAGACAATGGAAATTGATAGAAATGCTTCTTTATTGATAGAAAACCAACACGTTTAGCATTAGGCCTATACAGCCTTTACCAGGCAGCCTACAGAAAGATGAAGACGGGTGTGTACATTAACCCCTTGTCATGGATTATCTTCCTTGTGCAATAAGATGAACTCCAGATCCTACTAACGTGACAGGCTGCAGGCACAGTAACAAGCCTGCACAGCATCTCTGATTTGAATATAACATATTAACATATTATCAGGCAACATATGATTTACACCCATGTATAATATCTGGACGTCTCTCTTACTCTCATGGTTTTGTTTGAGGGTTGTTTCGTTTACATTGAGAGGGATATACCTCTAGTCTTATTTTAAAAAAGGGATATAGCCACCTCTAAACGTATTATAAGTGCACTATTTTGACTGAGCAATGTTTACAAATATTGACTGACCAATGAACTCTGTGCAACTGCCACTGGACTTTCAAAAGTCCCTCCATACGGTAACCTTTCACTCCATTCTTCAGCTTTGCATCATATTATAGAGATATATTCTACATATTATAGAGATATATTCTACATATTATAGAGATATATTCTACATGTTCTATTTATATGTTTCTATAGCATGAATAATTGAACTGTCCTGTCATGGCTTGTCCCAATAAAACATATTCAAATGAATCTGTTAGAAAAAAAAAGAGTAACTTTTTGACTTGAGAGAGAGAGCGGTATCATTTGGAAATGAAAAAGAGTAAGGCTGCTTGTGCTTTGTACCCCTCCCCTCCTCCTTTCCCCTGTCAACAGCTCTCTCTCGCTCTCTCTCTCTCTCTCTCTCTCTCTCTCTCTCTCTCTCTCTCTCTCACAGGAATTCATTGTTACACATGTGCGAGAATTGGAAGTGAGCAACCAAGCCCGCTCACTCAGGATTAGACTGGCCAAATCTTGTTCTGTCTGGTCGTGGTCGGGGCTAGGTCATTTACATACATTATCATTACATCATAATAAAGGTCTGACCCTGGTGTTCTAGGAGTTCCTCCACAACAAGCCTATATTCACTTCTGTTGTTGTTGTTATGTTTATACAGCCAATGCAGTGTTTTATTAGATAGAATACAGGCTAGGGGGGATATTGGAACTCTGGCATGGTTTGGGAGAGCATAATAATAATATGCCATTTAGCTGAGCTACAGAGGACCACCCAGCATGTAGAATGATATTAGCCTGGAAAGTAGAGATAAGGTATGTGTCATGAGATACTTGTCAGGTTGTTGTTGTTGTTGTTGTTGTAGTTTCAAACCAGTGCATATGGAAGTTTTGTGGGATAAATAACATGGTAATAGATCTGTTAGATATCCTCAATTGTTGTATCGTATAAAATTATTTAATACTAGTATGATATTAGTACACACTGTTTATATATTATAATGTTTTGAGGAAAATACTATCATGCACAGTGTGTAGTAGTGGTGTGTGTGTATACGCACGCCTCTCACTCAGTAAACTATAAACAGTGCCATCTTTTGTCTCCAGAAGTGAACTGGTGAGATTGCTGTGCAAATGAAAGCCTACAGCTCTCTCTAGTGGTAGAAACGAAAACCATACATGCAAGAGAGCTCCTTTGAAGGATAGGAGATAGGAGATGAAGATTGATTGATTGAATGTATTAGATAATTTCATTGTGGTGGAAAGGAGGCTATTAGCTTTACACTATTGAGAGACAGCACTTTTTTTCTTCCTATTTTTACATTTTTATTTTCCATTTACAAAGACAACAACAGCACAGTGACAACAAACATCCAAACAAGACAATAACCCAGGGTTCTTCAATTCCGGTCCTGGAGGGCCGAAACACTTCTGTTTTTTATTTCTACCTGGTAGTTAATTGCACTCACCTGGTGTCCCAGGTCTGAATTAGCCCCTGATTAGAAGGAGAGGACGAAAACCAGAGGTGTTTCGGCCCTCCAGGACCGGAATTGAAGAACCCTGCAATAACCAGTAGGAGGAGGAGGGGAGAGCCTGGGTCCTACCAGGACTGCCAGGATGCCCAGCAAGCCCTTCCACAGCAAGCCCTTCCACAGCAAGCCCTTCCACAGCAAGCCAGGCATCCTGTGTGACCCGACAGGAGTCAAGCCTGGGGGGGGGTACAGTTCATAAACAAATACAGACAGTTGATATAGTAGGCTGTGCTCTATGGTTTACACATGTTCTTCTAGTGTCCCAGAGGCCCTCTAGGCCGTTGCCATAGTCCAGGAGGGCCGATGCCGCTCGTTCCATAGTCAATAAGTCATTGAACTCCCTTAACCAAATGTCCACGATGAAGCACTGCGGTTTAAGCACTTTCCAATTTATAATTATCAGTCCGTTTGACTGATAGGAAGACCAGTGCTATGATGCGTTGCGTGGTTCTAGGTTGGATATTGTCCACCCTACTTCCTAACCGGCACACTACAGGACAAAGTGGGATACCTACATTCAAAATTCCAGACAACATATCATCTACCTCAATCCAAAATCTTTTGACGGCTGGACATTTCCAGGACAGATGCATTGGCGTACCAATCTCAGCCATGCCAACACAAATCTGAAAGACTTTGATCTATATTTTTTTGTGATATAAGCCCCGTGTAAGACCTTCATTTCAATAATTTTTATACCTTACACAGTTGGATATGGATGTTGTGTTTTTCCATATTGCATCCCACTGTGCTGCGGTGAGAGATACACCAAGTCCTGTTCCCAACGTAACTCAGTAGGGATGTTGCTGTTTGGGGAGGAGAGGCCAACCAGCTTGTATAGTCCAGGCTCTGTTGCAGCCGGCCGCGACCGGGAGACCCGTGGGCGGCGCACAATTGGTCCAGCGTCATCCAAGGTAGGGGAGGGTTTGGCCGGCAGGGATGTGGATTCGTTTCCCACGGGGGGCCAGTATGAAAAAATAAATAAAATAAAAATAAAAAATAAAAAAACATGTATGCATTCACTAACTGTAGGTCGCTCTGGATAAGAGCGTCTGCTAAATGACTAAAATGTCAATGTAAATGTATAAGTTGGAAACTGTTATTTTCCCATTGGCAGCACCCCTCTGTTGGTTGTCTATCACACTTTTAGATCCCACATCAACATCCTTTGAGGAAATACATTTTATTATCGATTTGAGCAGCAAATAGGGTAGAAATGCCATATCATTCAGGCCAAACTCTGCGATCAACTCCCGTTTTAAATGGTACGATATCTCCGTCCCTTACGACCTGCTCCACCTGACTGATGTCTTGGCGTTGCCAGGTACCATTAGCCAGTGGCTTGCCAGCTGCTGTAAACAAGGGGTTGTTTCATATTGGACATGAAGGGAGGTATGCGCCATTGATAGATAACCTTTTATGAAGTATCTTTACCACTTAACATGGAAACTCCAGTAGTGGATTATCTATGTTACAGTGGGACTTGGGGTACTACCAGAATGATGATAAGGAGGTTGACTTGCTGTGTTCTGTTACAATGTTCTCCCAGCTGCCTGCTGTTCTCACAGACACAGCACTTGACATTCCAGGGCATGAGCTAGCACATGGCCTAAACTTTTCATGGTCACTCACATGGAGGCAGTGATGGGAAAGGGGGATACCTAGTCAGTCTGCATTCAACTGAAATGTGTCTTCCACATTTAACCCAACCCCTCTGAATCAGAGAGGTGCAGGGGGGGCTGCCTTAATCGACATCCACGTCATCAGCGTCCGGGGAACAGTGGGTTAACTGCCTTGCTCGGAATGACAGGTTTTTACCTTGTCAGCTCGGGGATTCGATCCAGCAACCTTTCGGTTACTGGCACAACGCTCCTACCCACCAGGTTACCTGCCACCCCTGATGATGGAGGGGGTTGTGTTCTGGCCATGGTCACTCACATGGAGGCATTGATGGGGGGGTTGTGTTCTGGCTATTTGTAATACTGTCACAGCTGTCTGTGTTATGTCCACATTTAATGTTCTCTCTCTCTCTCATGTGTAAAACATAACCATCGTTCCTCTCTCTCCCTCCCTCCCTCCCACCCGTAGGAGAGCCTGCTGAAGGAGCTACAGGTGTTGAGAGTGGAACACCGGTGCTTCAGGGAGAGTGTAGCTCTCAGTGTGGCCCAGATACAGCAGGACAAGGTACAGTCGTCCACACAGCCTGTGGATCTTCTACAGTACTTAGAGCACCTGGAACATCGCTATAGAAACTCAAACCATTACTAATGATATTGTCTATGCAAAGATGAAGATACACTATATATACAAAAGTATGTGGACACCCCTTCAAATTAGTGGATTGGGCTATTTCAGCCACACCCGTTGCTGACAGGTCTATAAGATCAGCAATGCCAAGCGTCGGCTGGAGTTGTGTAAAACTCGCCGCAATTGGACTCTGGAGCAGTGGAAACGCGTTCTCTGGAGTAATGAATCACGCTTCACCATCTGGCAGTCCGACGGACAAATCTGGGTTTGGAGGATGTCAGGAGAATGCTACCTGCCTCAATGCATAGTGCCAACTGTAAAGTTTGGTGGGGGAGGAATAATGGTCTGGGGCTGTTTTTCATGGTTCTGGCTAGGCCCCTTAGTTCCAGTGAAGGGAAATCTTAACGCTACAGCATACAATGACATTCTAGATGATTCTGTGCTTCCAACTTTGTGGCAACAGTTTGGGGAAGGCCCTTTCCTGTTTCAGCATGACAATGCCCCGTGCACAAAGTGCTGCCGGAGGGGATGGCTGCCGTTTTATGGACTCTTAACCAACCGTGTTATTTTGTGTGTTTTTTCGCATTGTTTGTAACTTATTTGGTACATAATGTTGCTGCTACCATCTCTTATGACCTTAAAAGAGCTTCTGGACATCAGAACAGCGATTACTCACATTGAACTGGACAAATAATTTTTCTTTAATGAGTCGGACGAGAGGGATTTGCTCCAGACACCCGACAGGGCCCTCATCCCCGTCATTCGCAGGAGAAAGAAAATGAGATATCGGAGTGCCTGGTAAGGAGCCGATAACGAGTGGCTAATCTGCCTTTGCCATCGATACTATTGGCCAATTTACAATCGCTTGATAATAAAGTGGGCAAACTACAGGCACGGGACATTAAAAACTGTTATATCTTATGTTTCACCGAGTCGTGGCTGAACAAAGACATGAATAACATACAGCTGGCGGGTTATACACTGTATCGGCAGGATAGAACGGCAGCCTCTGGTAAGACAAGGGGTGGCGGTCTATGTATATTTGTAAACAACAGCTGGTGCACGATATCTAAGGAAGTCTTGAGGTTTTGCTCGCCTGAGGTAGAGTATCTCATGATAAGCTGTAGACCACACTCTCTATCAAGAGAGTTTTCATCTACAGTGGGGGAAAAAAGTATTTAGTCAGCCACCAATTGTGCAAGTTCTCCCACTTAAAAAGATGAGAGAGGCCTGTAATTTTCATCATAGGTACACGTCAACTATGACATACAAGTTGAGAAAAGAAATTCCAGAAAATCACATTGTAGGATTTTTAATGAATTTATTTGCAAATTATGGTGGAAAATAAGTATTTGGTCACCTACAAACAAGCAAGATGTCTGGCTCTCACAGACCTGTAACTTCTTCTTTAAGAGGCTCCTCTGTCCTCCACTCGTTACCTGTATTAATGGCACCTGTTTGAACTTGTTACCAGTATAAAAGACACCTGTCCACAACCTCAAACAGTCACACTCCAAACTTCACTATGGCCAAGACCAAAGAGCTGTCAAAGGACACCAGAAACAAAATTGTAGACCTGCACCAGGCTGGGAAGACTGAATCTGCAATAGGTAAGCAGCTTGGTTTGAAGAAATCAACTGTGGGAGCAATTATTAGGAAATGGAAGACATACAAGACCACTGATAATCTCCCTCGATCTGGGGCTCCACGCAAGATCTCACCCCGTGGGGTCAAAATGATCACAAGAACGGTGAGCAAAAATCCCAGAACCACACGGGGGGACCTAGTGAATGACCTGCAGAGAGCTGGGACCAAAGTAACAAAGCCTACTATCAGTAACACACTACGCTGCCAGGGACTCAAATCCTGCAGACCCAGACGTGTCCCCCTGCTTAAGCCAGTACATGTCCAGGCCCGTCTGAAGTTTGCTAGAGTGCATTTGGATGATCCAGAAGAGGATTGGGAGAATGTCATATGGTCAGATGAAACCAAAATATAACTTTTTGGTAAAAACTCAACTTGTCGTGTTTGGAGGACAAAGAATGCTGAGTTGCATCCAAAGAACACCATACCTACTGTGAAGCATGGGGGTGGAAACATCATGCTTTGGGGCTGTTTTTCTGCAAAGGGACCAGGACGACTGATCCGTGTAAAGGAAAGAATGAATGGGGCCATGTATCGTGAGATTTTGAGTGAAAACCTCCTTCCATCAGCAAGGGCATTGAAGATGAAACGTGGCTGGGTCTTTCAGCATGACAATGATCCCAAACACGCCGCCCGGGCAACGAAGGAGGGGCTTCGTAAGAAGCATTTCAAGGTCCTGGAGTGGCCTAGCAAGTCTCCAGATCTCAACCCCATAGAAAATCTTTGGAGGGAGTTGAAAGTCCGTGTTGCCCAGCAACAGCCCCAAAACATCACTGATCTAGAGGAGATCTGCATGGAGGAATGGGCCAAAATACCAGCAACAGTGTGTGAAAACCTTGTGAAGACTTACAGAAAACGTTTGACCTGTGTCATTGCCAACAAAGGGTATATAACAAAGTATTGAGAAACTTTTGTTATTGACCAAATACTTATTTTCCACCATAATTTGCAAATAAATTCATTAAAAATCCTACAATGTGATTTTCTGGATTTTTATTTCTAATTTTGTCTGTCATAGTTGACGTGTACCTATGATGAAAATTACAGGCCTATCTCATCATTTTAAGTGGGAGAACTTGCACAATTGGTGGCTGACTAAATACTTTTTTTCCCCACTGTATATTCTTCGTAGCTGTCTATTTACCAACACAAACCGATGCTGGCACTGAGACCGCACACAATGAACTGTATACGGCCATAAGCAAACAGGAAAACGCTAATCCAGAGGCGGCGCTCCTAATGGCCGGGGACTTTAATGCAGGGAAACTTAAATCTGTTTTACCTCATTTCTACCAGCATGTTAAATGTGCAACCAGAGGGAAGAAAACTCCAGACCACCTTTACTCCACACACAGAGACGCATACAAAGCTCTCCCTCGCCCTCCATTTGGCAAATCTGACCATAATTCTATCCTCCTGATTCCTGCTTACAAGCAAAAACTAAAGCAGGAAGCACCAGTGACTCGGTCAATAAAAAGTAGTCAGATGACACAGATGCTAAGCTCCAGGACTGTTTTGCTAGCACAGACTGGAATATGTTCCGGGATTCTTCCGATGGCATTGAGGAGTACACCACATCAGTCACTGGCTTCATCAATAAGTGCATCAATGACGTCGTCCCCACAGTGACTGTACGTACATACCCCAACCAGAAGCCATGGATTACAGGCAACATCTGCACTGAGCTAAAGGGTAGAGCTGCTGCTTTCAAGGAGCGGGACTCTAACCCGGACGCTTATAAGAAATCCCGCTATGCCCTCCGACGAACCATCAAACATGGAAAGCGTCAATACAGGACTAAGATTGAATCCTACTACACTGGCTCCGACGCTCGTCGGATGTGGCAGGGCTTGCAAACCATTACAGACTACAAAGGGAAGCACAGCCACGAGCTGCCCAGTGACACGAGCCTACCAGACGAGCTAAATTACTTCTATGCTCGCTTCGAGGCAAGTAACACTGAAACATGCATGAGCGCATCAGCTGTTCCGGACGACTTTGTGATCACGCTCTCCGTAGCCGATGTGAGTAAGACCTTTAAACAGGTCAACATTCACAAGGCCGCAGGGCCAGACGGATTACCAGGAGGTGTACTCCGAGCATGTACTTTTCAACCTTTCCCTGTCTGAGTCTGTAATGTTTCAAGCAGACCTCCATAGTCCCTGTGCCCAAGAACACTAAGGTAACCTGCCTAAATGACTATCGACCCGTAGCACTCACATCTGTAGCCATGAAGTGCTTTGAAAGGCTGGAAATGGCTCACATCAATACCATTATCACAGAAACCCTAGACCCACTCCAATTTGCATACCGCCCCAACAGATCCACAGATGATGCAATCTCTATTGTGCTCCACACTGCCCTTTCCCACCTGGACAAGAGGAACACCTACGTGAGAATGCTATTCATTGACTACAGCTCAGCATTCAACACCATAGTGCCCTCAAAGCTCATCACTAAGCTAAGGACCCTGGGACTTAACACCTCCCTCTGCAACTGGATCCTGGACTTCTTGACGGGCCGCCACCAGGTGGTAAGGGTAGGTAACAACACATCCGCCACACTGATCCTCAACGCGTGCTCAATCCCCTCCTGTATTCCCTGTTCACTCATGACTGCATGGCCAGGCACGACTCTAACACCATCATTAAGTTTGCTGATGACACAGTGGTAGGCCTGATCACCGACAACGACGAGACAGCCTATAGGGAGGAGGTCAGAGACCTGGCCGTGTGGTGCCAGGACAACAACCTCTCCCTCAACGTGATCAAGACAAAGGAGATGATTGTGGACTACAGGAAAAAGAAGAGGACAGAGCACGCCCCCATTCTCATTGACAGGGCTGCAGTGGAGCAGGTTGAGAGCTTCATCCACATCACCAACAAACTAACATGGTCCAAGCACACCAAGACAGTCGTGAAGAGGGCACGACAAAATATTTTCCCCCTAAGGAGACTGAAAAGATTTGGCATGGGTCCTCAGAGCCTCAAAAGGTTCTACAGCTGCACCATCGAGAGCATCCTGACTGGTTGCATCACTGCCTGGTATGGCAACTGCTCGGCCTCCAACCGCAAGGCACTACAGAGGGTAGTGCGTACGGCCCAGTACATCACTGGGGCCAAGCTTCCTGCCATCCAGGACCTATATACCAGGCGGTGTCAGAGGAAGGCCCTACAAATTGTCAGACTCCAGCCACCCTATTGATAGACTGTTTTCTCTGCTACCGCACGGCAACCGGTACCGGAGCACCTAGTCTAGGTCCAAGAGGCTTCTAAACAGCTTCTACCCCCAAGCCATAACACTCCTGAACATCTAATCAAATGGCTACCCAGACTATTTGCATTGTCCCCCCCCCCTCTTTTACACTGCTGCTGCTCTCTGTTTATTATCTATGCATAGTCACTTTAATAACTCTACCTACATGTACATATAACCTCAATTACCTTGACTAACCGGTGCCCCCACACATTGACCCGGTACCGGTACCCCGTGTATATAGCCTCGCTATTGTTATTTTTACTGCTGCGCTTTAAATATGTTACTTTTATTTTGTATTTTATTTTTATATTTTTTGGTGTGATTTCTTTTGGTATTCTTTCAAAACTGCATTGTTGGTTAAGGGCTTGTAAGTAAGCATTTCACTGTAAGGTCTACACCCGTTGTATTCGGCGCATGTGACAAATACAATTTGATTTGATTTGAAGGTCCATACAAAATGGTCTGTCGAGATCAACGTGTAAGAACTTGACTGGCCTGCACAGAGCCCTGACCTCAACCCCATCGAACACCTTTGGGATGAATTGGAACGCCGACTGCGAGCCAGGCCTAATCACCCAACATCAGTGTCCGACCTCACTAATGCTCTTGTGGCTGAATGGAAGCAAGTCCCCGCAGCAATGTTCCAACATCTAGTGGAAAGCCTTCCCAGAAGAGTGGAGGCTGTTATAGCAGCAAAGGGGGGACCAACTCCATATTAATGCCTGTGATTTTGGAATGAGATGTTCGATGTGCAGGTGTCCACATGCTTTTGGTCATGTAGTGCATGTCTGTTGGGAATTCAACTAACCAACAGATCTGCTCATGACCTCTTGCTTTGACAGATTTTTATTGGTTAATGCTGAGAATTATAATTTAGTACTCGCTTATTGACCACTTGGTAATTCATTTCACAGGGTTGTCACTCATTGAGGAAACCGAAGCCTGCTATGAAAAGGCGCAGACTGAGAATGCGTCGTTGAGAAGGCGGAGTCTCTGCAGAAGGAAGCCCCGCCCTAATGGTGGTCCCCATGGCAACGTTGGCCCCTCCCATGCGCACACGGTCACCACCAACACAGAGATGCTGCTGTTGTCACACCACATATCCCAGCAGTGCTCCACTGCTTCACAGGGTAAATCATACACACTCCTACACGTCACACACACAAATAATAACTCACTCTAATAATTACAAAGGAGGCTGGTGGGAGGAGCTATAGGAGGACAGATTCATTGTAATGTTTGGAATGGGATAAATGGAATGGTCAGACTTGGTTTCCATATGTTTGATACCGTTTCATTCATTCCATTCCAGCCATTACAATGAGCCCATCCTCATATTGCTCCTCTCACCAGCCTCCTCTGAATCATTCTTGACTTACAAACCCCTCAGCATCTCCTAACCGCCCAAAGTCACACAAATGTATTCCCTCACCTATACCAATGATTTGTAGTGTGACTCATATAAGTTGAAGTAAGATGTTATACATAGCTTATAACATAAGTAAGATACACGCTGCAAGAAGAAAAGACTACCGTTGTTCATAGTTGTCCTTTCACCTGCTTGTTTCACCCTTCTGATCCTCCATTACCACCAGAGACCTCATGCTGCTTTGATGGATTCCGGAACTCACAGTTCCTTGGACAACCTACTACAGCGTTTCCTGGGAAATGTTCATTTCTCTACCATAAGCCTCTAATGTCGTTTTAGAGAATTTGGCAGTACGTCCAACCGGCCTCACAACGTGTAACCACGTCAGCCCAGGACCTATACATGTGAAGAATTTAGACTTGCAATAATTGTGATCCATAAAGATAGATCGGGCGCTGCTCTTCCTCAAAACTCTGATTTCGGCATTGCATTACAACACAGCCTCCCACTTCAACCTGGTCTTGGATCATTTTGTATTATTCTGTATGTAAGTCAGGGACACTCCATTTAGTAGGATATGTTACGGTGAATGCCGTCAGCCGCCACGGTAGTGTTGTCTGTTAGAAGGTTCAATGAAAATAACATAAGGTCATTGAACCTTAAGGAGTAACGGTAGGACACCCCTTAAGAGTACATTATTGGGCTAGCTGTAGCTAGCTAGCAATACTAGAATGACAGTCAACCATTTGCAAAAAAAATACATTGGGGACAGAATATTAATAAAAACAAGCATGCACATAGTTTGTGACACAACTGTCTTGATGTGTGTTGAATTACATCCGAATATTGTAAAACATGAGCATATAAATCCACTTTGTTCCTGTTTTGGTGCTTCTGCAATACACCTCAATTTAATTCTGAACGTGGATCTGGTCCTAAAGATGGTGGATAAACGTACAAAGAATATACAGGTAAGGACAAGAGGATTCTAAATTCCATAAGTCTGCATAAATGCAGGAGAATTCTAAACAATGGGACAAGCAATGCGAGCAAAAATGACTGGAAGTGAATGTTAGCAGTACAGAAAGTTCGCCATCGAAGTGGACAATAAACACAATCATTGTGCATTTCAGCTAACTACTCAGCAAACGCATAGCATCACTTTTGCTGGAATATTTGCTCACAAGAATAATTCATTGGCCCGGATGGAATGACCCTGATGGAATCTTGTGATCCGTCCTTCACCCATAGGAAGTCCCATCCAGTTGACTACTTTAAAATGGCAGAAGCCCTCAATGGCAATGTCCATGCCAAAACAGGTTATCAATTTTAGTCCTCTAACTCTATGGTGGTAAATTCCACTTCCCACCTGATTAGATTCCCCTTTTGTCTGTGCCTGTTTTCTGTGACCCTAAACGACAATAAAATGTGGCATTACCGCCACCTGCTGTACTGGAATGTAGTGCAGGCATACTGACACTGGTAAATACATGAAAAGGGTTACTTTGCAATCTCTAGCCATATTGTAATCTCCCTAATTCGACCATATTAAAAGGGGCAGTGCAGTTAATGTGATTTTCCAGTTTTTAAAATGATATTTCCACACTAAGAGGTCTAAACAACACTCTGAAATTGTGAAAATGCCCTTTGTTGTAAGAGCTGTTTGAAAAACAACCCTGGAATTTCAGCATGTCCAGGTGGGATGGAGTTTTTGGCCCAGATCATGACATCACAATCTGATCTGATTTATTCTGACCAATGACCAGCCATCTTTTATTTGCATATGTAGGCTCTAGAGCAGGGCCGACTAAACTGGCACCTGCGGGCCAAACTTGGCCCACGATGACGTTTAATTTGGTTCGACAAAAGGTTCCAGAATTTCAACTTATGGTTTTCTCTCCGCGCCATGGCAAAATGAGTAGAATTGCATGGAATTTGTTATAAAATTATATAATTGTTCTCTCTGCCCCATGGCACAATGTGCAGAATTGCAGGAAATGTACTTTAAAACTGTCTTTGTTTCTCTCCACCATCAAGGGGGGGGGGGCACTAAAATGGTTTTTCCCACAAGGTGGGTGGGCGGGTGGGCCCCCCCCAACCAAATCTCGCTAATGCTGCGTTTACATGGTACGAGGTAGACAGCAAACCGGATGTCATTGTTTTCAATGAGAGCACAACGGTAAATGCCGTTGAAGCTGGTGGTGAATGCCGCCACGGTAGACAGGACTTGCCGCCAGAGTTCAAATATTTCAACTTTTTTTTTTGCCATAGCAATTTTTTTCTACCGGATGTTGATTTGCACTGTTTGTTTACTGAAATCCCCATAGCAACGCATACCGTTCTGCTGGCTTGCTTTTGCCCGTCACAGTCTTTCTTGCTTTCTTGTCCCGCTATGCCGACCGGTATGCCGGTTTTTGCGTCTCTCGTCTAAATGGCAGCACCAGGGTAATAAGGTCATCATAATGTGTTGTTAGGTGTCAAGTTATATGGCCACAAATGTTATGATTACTTTCAAAAAATATATTGCTTCAAGACCTTAAAAAGATATTGTTTACCTTTTTATATTTCTAAATAGATAATATCCATTTGCTCCGCCCCATGGCTCACCACTCAGATAATATTTCATCAAGCCCAAAAGTTTGAGCACCCCTGCTCTAGTCTAGACGAGCCTATCCGCCAATCAGGGCTGTGTGTGTAAATATATTTAAATGTATATCCACACGACCAGACTGAGCATTTCTATGGCAAAAGGAGGCTCAGGGAAACAAATAATAAAAAATATGCCGTTATTTTTACTGAAATAAACAAACAGTGATTTAGTAATCATACAGTGATGATTTAAATATACAATTAAAAAGTCTGCATGGGGGCTTTAAGTAGTATTGTGACATGATATCCCAGACCTTAGTTGGGATATCTGATATTAAATCTGATATTGGGATCTATATAAAATATTAGAGAAAGGATTAAAGTGGAAATGTACAACAAAGCAGAATACCAAATAAAGATTTCACAATGATAATCATTCAATAGTAACGTTAATACAGCCTTACATTTTCTTAGTCAGTGAGCTAAGGACAAAAAGTTTGTAATACAGTAGTTTGATCTGAAAATGGATTTAGCCATGTAACATGTCTTTGGAGACGGCAGGTTGCCTAGAGTTAGTGAGGCCATGGGGAGTGGTGAGCCATGGGTGGAGCAAATAGATATGATCTATTTAGAAATATAAAAAGGTAAACAATAGCTTTTTATAGGTCTTGAAGCAATACTTTTTTTGAAAGTAATCATACAATTTGTGGCCATATAACTTGGCAGGCCTGGAATCTAAAAGCTGCTGGATTCAATTAGGTCCACTATTTCTCTAAATGATTAACACAGCCGTTCACACAAAGGTTAATTTGGGAGAAACATGAATACAGCACTAATTTCTATTTTATATATATATAAAAAATAAAAAAAGTATGAATGTCACCCAGTGTTCTCACTATCGCCCCCTATCTTCGATAAACACAGATATTAAAACTGTTTTCTAAAATGGCGCGCAGTCTCGAGACTTACTTACCCAAATTGGTCCAAAGCGGGTTTGTTATAAAACGTTTATCCTCAGATTACCTCCGTTGACTATTACACATCTTAGATGCTTCATCAGAATCAACAGCTTCTTGGGCTGTATTATCTCTCCATTAGAATGGTCATAACTCTGGTCTGTCTTGGAACATATGGGAATTGGTTCCAATTTTATTATTATGATTAAAAGGCTTATGCCAATCCCTCAGCCATAGTTATAACAGGCAATATCTGCTCTGTTCAGAATCACTAGAAGCAGCAGACAAGGAGATCCATTTATCCTTTGTTATTTTGATTATCCATGGAACCCCTGGCCCAGGCAATTCTTCAATCGAAGGAAATAACACCAATTTCCCTAAAATCTACTGGTCACATCATCTCATTATACGCAGACGATATTGTACTATATCTAGACAATGTACAGTGGGGGGAAAAAAGTATTTAGTCAGCCACCAGTTGTGCAAGTTCTCCCACTTAAAAAGATGAGAGAGGCCTGTAATTTTCATCATAGGTACACGTCAACTATGACAGACAAAATGAGGGAAAAAAATCCAGAAAATCACATTGTAGGATTTTTAATGAATTTATTTGCAAATGATGGTGGAAAATAAGTATTTGGGCAATAACAAAAGTTTCTCAATACTTTGTTATATACCCTTTGTTGGCAATGACACAGGTCAAACGTTTTCTGTAAGTCTTCACAAGGTTTTCACACACTGTTGCTGGTATTTTGGCCCATTCCTCCATGCAGATCTCCTCTAGAGCAGTGATGTTTTGGGGCTGTTGCTGGGCAACACGGACTTTCAACTCCCTCCAAAGATTTTCTATGGGGTTGAGATCTGGAGACTGGCTAGGCCACTCCAGGACCTTGAAATGCTTCTTACGAAGCCACTCCTTCGTTGCCCGGGCGGTGTGTTTGGGATCATTGTCATGCTGAAAGACCCAGCCACGTTTCATCTTCAATGCCCTTGCTGATGGAAGGAGGTTTTCACTCAAAATCTCACGATACATGGCCCCATTCATTCTTTCCTTTACACGGATCAGTCGTCCTGGTCCCTTTGCAGAAAAACAGCCCCAAAGCATGATGTTTCCACCCCCATGCTTCACAGTAGGTATGGTGTTCTTTGGATGCAACTCAGCATTCTTTGTCCTCCAAACACGACGAGTTGAGTTTTTACCAAAAAGTTCTATTTTGGTTTCATCTGACCATATGACATTCTCCCAATCCTCTTCTGGATCATCCAAATGCACTCTAGCAAACTTCAGACGGGCCTGGACATGTACTGGCTTAAGCAGGGGGACACGTCTGGCACTGCAGGATTTGAGTCCCTGGCGGCGTAGTGTGTTACTGATGGTAGGCTTTGTTACTTTGGTCCCAGCTCTCTGCAGGTCATTCACTAGGTCCCCCCGTGTGGTTCTGGGATTTTTGCTCACCGTTCATGTGATAATTTTGACCCTACGGGGTGAGATCTTGCGTGGAGCCCCAGATCGAGGGAGATTATCAGTGGTCTTGTATGTCTTCCATTTCCTAATAATTACTCCCACAGTTGATTTCTTCAAACCAAGCTGCTTACCTATTGCAGATTCAGTCTTTCCAGCCTGGTGCAGGTCTACAATTTTGTTTCTGGTGTCCTTTGACAGCTCTTTGGTCTTGGCCATAGTGGAGTTTGGAGTATGACTGTTTGAGGTTGTGGACAGGTGTCTTTTATACTGATAACAAGTTCAAACAGGTGCCATTAATACAGGTAACGAGTGGAGGACAGAGGAGCCTCTTAAAGAAGAAGTTACAGGTCTGTGAGAGCCAGAAATCTTGCTTGTTTGTAGGTGACCAAATAATTATTTTCCACCATAATTTGAAAATAAATTCATTAAAAATCCTACAATGTGATTTTCTGGATTTTTTTCTTCTCAATTTGTCTGTCATAGTTGACGTGTACCTATGATGAAAATTACAGGCCTCTCTCATCTTTTTAAGTGGGAGAACTTGCACAATTGGTGGCTGACTAAATACTTTTTTCCCCCACTGTATCTCTATTGCTCCCAAACGCATTGAGTGTGGTCCTCTGTAGCTCAATTGGTAGAGCATGGCACTTGTAACGCCAGGGTAGTGGGTTCAATCCCCGGGACCACCCATACGTAAAAATGTATGCATACATGACTGTAAGTCGCTTTGGATAAAAGCGTCTGCTAAATGGCATATTTAAATGGCATATTTAAGATCATAGATAAATTCAGCTTAATCTCAAGTTATAAAATTAATCTAACCAAATCAGCCCTACTGCCTCTCAAGATCCCGATGGAGGACTCCATCTCTACTTACAGTTATAGATCTGTCATTCTCATTGAAAGCAAGTCTAAGAAGCGGTAGATCTGTTCTATATGCTCTATTTCTATGCTTCCTGTTCTTATGTTTTGTTTTTGCGTCTTTTACTTTCGGTTTTGTACACCAGCTTCAAACAGCTGGAAATACATGATTTTGGGTTATGCAAAATACATTTCGCAGCGGTTTAGATGGTACAATGATTCTCTACACTATACTTGCTTGTTTTGCCACATAAACTGAAATTAGGCTTACTATTTCAATTTTAGCAACCAGGAAATGGCGGAGCGATTTCTGCATAGTGCATCAAAATGATCAGTACTTAGTTATGTACCTCTTGTAATGTTTTTTTTTTTTTTTTTAGAGTTTTTTTTAGTGGCAGCCCACAGGTACAATGTGTGAAATAATGAATATAAAATATCTCAACAGAATATGAACTGATGTGAACTTAAATATTGTACCTGTAACCCCCCCCACCACACACAAAAAGTCACTGGTTCGAATCCCTGGCTGGTTCGAAGTCTAACTGGAAAACACAATGGCTAAGGTGTTGTTGCGTTGACAGTCTCTGGCCCTGATTTGAAGTCCCCGTCGGGGCCGCTGTCCACCAAATTCGGTGCAGTACGCGGTCTCCTTTTGATTCTATTTACATAGAACTTAATGCCTGACCAGTTTCTGATTTTGAGCGCCACAGGTTCCGACTGGAGGCATTTGAGGCAGTCCCTCTTTCCAGGAACTCGGCCACTCTTTATGAACTGCTGCTACCTCATCAACGGTCCACTTTAATCTCACAGCGTTTCTTTGGGTCGGCTGGGCGCCTGTGTGACGGGTCGGCTGGGCGCCTCTGTGACGGGTCGGCTGGGTCGCCTGTGTGACGGGTCGGCTGGGTCGCCTGTGTGACGGGTCGGCTGGGTCGCCTGTGTGACGGGTCGGCTGGGTCGCCTATGTGACGGGTCGGCTGGGTCGCCTGTGTGACGGGTCGTCTGGGTCGCCTGTGTGACGGGTCGGCTGGGTCGCCTGCGTGACGGGTCGGCTGGGCGCCTGCGTGACGGGTCGGCTGGGCGCCTGCGTGACGGGTCGGCTGGGCGCCTGCGTGACGGGTCGGCTGGGCCGCCTGTGTGACGGGTCGGCTGGTTACCTGTTGAGAAAAGTTGCTTAAAAGATCGCAAAAACGGCAGCATCAAAGGATGGAAAATAATTTCACGATGCAAATCACACAGCTTATTACTACTGTAAAATTGTAATATTTCCCTTTTGGGCTCAACAGGACAATTGTGCAACTGAAACAACTAGAGAAAGGGAGAGAAAGAGAGAATGAATAGGCTAAATAAACATGACCATTTCCTGGCAAATTCCCTGTATAAAAAAGGCAATATTATTAGGGCTGGCTGGCAAACCATCCACTTGGAGAGCTAGCCTGGCCTACTAGGTGTGGCGTTTGACTTACATTTCATTTTTGGTTCACTGAGAGTGGACAGTGCTCCAGCCATAACAACCTCATTCCACTTGAAACCTTTGAATTTGCCTGCAAACTCTGCGACCTTGTATCGTCCTGACTTTAGTGCACAGGATTCCACAGCGCTGCCAATGTTCATTAAGTTGTATCCCATTTGAACAGCCAGCGTCGGGCGGTCGTACGTTTTGTTCTCCTCGTTGTAGCCAGCAACAGCTCTCACTGCCGTGATGACGTGAGGTAAATTACTAGGTATGACCAAGTCCTCAAAGCACATCAGAGGTGTACACTTCCTGGCCGTGATGAGTAGTCTTGCCATCTCTCTCATTCTTTGTGGAATGAATTTATTTCTTCTGTCATCTGGCTGTAGTTTGTTGTACATCTCTTCTCCCATGAGGAGGATATATTTGTCATTTCTTACCACAAATGAAACTTCGCCGGAGTTCATCCCACAAACTATCTTCCAAAGACCTGTGCTGACGTAATCGGGTTGAGGACACAACTTAAACACCATTGCTGACTGAATCCTCATCTGTTGTCCAGGTTTTGGTTCGTCAGCTTTGGGATTCAGAGGGCAATATCTGACATGCTTCCACAGTGTCTTTCGATTGTACAGACCTTGACAGTGCATGCAGTGGGTGTAATCTGGAGTGGACCCCGGCACTTTGGGCCGGGAACAGGCGACCATCTCTCCACTCCCACATCTTGCTACAGCAACATTATGCACAAAGTTACCCTTTTTATTCAAAAGACCTAACATCACTTTTCTCTCTCTCGAGTTCTTTCTAAAGCTGAAGGCCTTGGCTACATCCACTTCATCCCGATGCACAAACTGCAGGTGTCTTGCGATTTTAAGGTAAGGCTTTCCACAGTACAGACAATACTGTTTCTTGGATCTTCTACTGTCGGTTACAGGCATCGGCATTACATATGTGGAGCTTTGAGCTGATGATGGGGTAGTATCCCTACTGCACACAATCTCTGCTGAAGGACTCTGCACCCGCTGACATTTTCTCTTAGCTGGATTATGAGCCCCAGAGTCTGTTTGGATGTTCATGTCTTTGTTGCTGTCTGAAGGGCTGATCTCAGTCCTTGGGTTGTTTTCATCACATAAGTTAGACAAATCAGAAGGCTCATTAACCACACCACTAGAATGGCATGTTCTCTTTGCTGGTTTCCGTGCCTCAGAATCTTCTTTAGTGCAAGAGCTACTGTCTAAAGAGCTGCCGTCTGTATCCAAAATGTTTTCGTCAGTCCAGTTAGAGAAATGAGATGCTTCATTTGATTCCACGTTACTAGAATCCTAAAGGGGGAAACAAAAAGGATAGATTAATGTAATATGAAAACTCACAGACAGCAGAGATCCCATTTTGGAACTTTGATATGGTCGTAGATTTGATCATATTAAACAATGTATAGTGCATTCGGAAAGTATTCAGACCTCTTGACTTTTTCCACACAAAAAAAAGTTACAGCCTTATTCTAAAATTGATATTTAAAAAAATCCCTGATCAATCTACACACAATCTACACATATTGACAAAGCAAAAACAAGTTTTTAGAAATGTTTGCAAATGTATTAAAAATAAACATATACCTTATTTACATAAGTATTCAGACTCAATTGTCAGTGCAAAAACCAAGCCATGAGGACGAAGGAATTGTACGTAGTGCTCTGAGACTGTGTTGTGTCGAGGCAGAGATCTGGGGAAGGGTACCAAAACATTTCTGCAACCTTGAAGGTCCCCAAGAACACAGTGGCCTCCATCATTCTTAAATGGAAGAAGTTTGGAACCACCAAGACACTTCCTAGAGCTGGCCGCCAGGCCAAACTGAGCAATCGGGGGAGAATGGCCTTGGTCAGGGAGGTGACCAAGAACCCGATGGTCACTGACAGAGCTCCAAAGTTCCTCTGTGGAGATGGGAGAACCTTCCAGAAGGACAAACATCTCTGCAGCACTCCACCAATCAGGCCTTTATGGTACAGTGGCCAGACGGAAGCCACTCCTCAGTAAAAGGCACATGACAGCCCGCTTGGAGTTTGCCAAAAGGCACCTAAACACTCTCAGACCATGAGAAACAAGATTCTCTGGTCTGATGAAACCAAGATTGAACTCTTTGGCCTGAATGCCAAGCTTCACGTCTAGAGGAAACCTGGCACCATCCCTACGGTGAAGCATGGTGTTGGCAGCATCATGCTATGGGGATGTTTTTCAGCGGCAGTGACTGGGAGACTTGTCAGGATCGAGGGAAAGATGAAAGGAGCAAAGTACAGAGAGATCCTTGATGAAAACCTGCTCCAGAGCGCTCAGGACCTCAGACTGGAGCGAAGGTTCACCTTCCAACAGGACAACGACCCTAAGCACACAACCAAGACAACGCAGGAGTGGCTTCGGGACAAGTCTGAATGTCCTTGAGTGGCCCAGCCAGAGCCCGGAATTGAACATCTCTGGAGTGACCTGAAAATAGCTGTGCAGCGACGCTCCCCATCCAACCTGACAGAGCTTGAGAGGATCTGCAGAGAAGAATGGGAGAAACTCCCCAAATTCAGGTGTGCCAAGCTTGTTGCGTGATACCCAAGAACTCGAGGCTGTAATCGCTGCCAAAGGTGCTTCAACAAAGTACTGCGTAAAGTCATTAAAACTCGTTTTTCAACCACTCCACAAATTTCTTGTTAACAAACTATAGTTTTGGCAAGTCGGTTAGGACATCTACTTTGTGCATGACAAGTAATTTTTCCAACAATTGTTTACAGACAGATTATTTCACTTATAATTCACTGTATCACAATTCCAGTGGGTCAGAAGTTTAAATACACTAAGTTGACTGTGCCTTTAAACAGCTTGGAAAATTCCAGAAAATGATGTCATGGCTTTAGAAGCTTCTGATAGGCTAATTTACATCATTTGAGTCAATTGGAGGTGTACCTGTGGATGTATTTCAAGGCCTACCTTCAAACTCAGTGCCTCTTTGATTGACATCATGGGAAAATTAAAAGAAATCAGCCAAGACCTCAGACATTTTTTTTAGACCGCCACAAGTCTGGTTCATCCTTGGGAGCAATTTCCAAACGCCTGAAGGTACCACGTTCATCTGTACAAACAATAGTACGCAAGTATAAACACCATGGGACCACGCTGCCATCATACCGCTCAGGAAGGAGACGCGTTCGGTCTCCAAGAGATGAACGTACTTTGGTGCGAAAAGTGCAAATCAATCCCAGAACAACAGCAAAGGACCTTGTGAAGATGCTGGAGGAAACAGATACAAAAGTATCTATATCCACAGTAAAACAAGTCCTATATCGACATAACCTGAAAGGCCGCTCAGCAAGGAAGAAGGCACTGCTCCAAAACCGCCATAAAAAAGCCAGACTACGGTTTGCAACTGCACATGGGGACAAAGATCTTACTTTTTGGAGAAATGTCCTCTGGTCTGATGAAACAAAAATAGAACTTTTTGGCCATAATGACCATCGTTATGTTTGGAGGAAAAAGGGGGATGCTTGCAAGCTGATGAACACCATCCCAACCGTGAAGCACGAGGGTGGCAGCATCATACTGTGGGGGTGCTTTGCTGAAGGAGGGACTGGTGCACTTCACAAAATAGATGGCATAGAAGGCATCATGAGGAAGGGAAATTATGTGGATATATTGAAGCAACATCTCAAGACATCAGTCAGGAAGTGAAAGCTTGGTCGCAAATGGGTCTTCCAAATGGACAATGACCCCAGGCATACTTCCAAAGTTATGGCAAAATGGCTTAAGGAAAACAAAGTCAAGGTATTGGAGTGGCCATCACAAAGCCCTGACCTCAATCCTATAGAAAATGTGTGGGCAGAACTGAAAAAGCGTGTGCGAGCAAGGAGGCCTACAAACCTGACTCAATTACACCAGCTCTATCTGGAGGAATGGGCCAAAATTCACCCAACTTATTGTGGGAAGCTTGTGGAAGGCTACCCGAAACATTTGACCCAAATTAAAACAATTTAAAGGCAACGCTACCAAATACTAATTGAGTGTATGTAAACTTCTGACCCACTGGGAATGGGATGAAAGAAATTAAAGCTGAAATAAATCATTCTCTACTATTATTCTGACATTTAAAATAAAGTGGTGATCCTAACTGACCTAAGACAGTGAATTTCTACTAGGATTAAATGTCAGGAATTGTGAAAAACTGAGTTTAAATGTACAGTGGGGAGAACAAGTATTTGATACACTGCCGATTTTGCAGGTTTTCCTACTTACAAAGCATGTAGAAGTCTGTAATTTTTATCATAGGTACACTTCAACTGTGAGAGAAAATCCAGAAAATCACATTGTATGATTTTTAAGTAATTCATTTGCATTTTATTGCATGACATAAGTATTTGATCACCTACCAACCAGGAAGAATTCCGGCTCTCACAGACATGTTAGTTTTTCTTTAAGAAGCCCTCCTGTTCTCCACTCATTACCTGTATTAACTGCACCTGTTTGAACTCGTTACCTGTATAAAAGACACCTGTCCACACACTCAATCAAACAGACTCCAACCTCCACAATGGCCAAGACCAGAGAGCTGTGTAAGGACATCAGGGATAAAATTGTAGACCTGCACAAGGCTGGGATGGGCTACAGGACAATAGGCAAGCAGCTTGGTGAGAAGGCAACAACTGTTGGCGCAATTATTAGAAAATGGAAGAAGTTCAAGATGACGGTCAATCACCCTCGGTCTGGGGCTCCATGCAAGATCTCACCTCGTGGGGCATCAATGATCATGAGGAAGGTGAGGGATCAGCCCAGAACTACACGGCAGGACCTGGTCAATGACCTGAAGAGAGCTGGGACCACAGTCTCAAAGAAAACCATTAGTAACACACTACGCTGTCATGGATTAATATCCTGCAGCGCACGCAAGGTCCCCCTGCTCAAGCCAGCGCATGTCCAGGCCCGTCTGAAGTTTGCCAATGACCATCTGGATGATCCAGAGGAGGAATGGGAGAAGGTCATGTGGTCTGATGAGACAAAAATAGAGATTTTTGGTCTAAACTCCACTCGCCGTGTTTGGAGGAAGAAGAAGGATGAGTACAACCCCAAGAACACCATCCCAACCGTGAAGCATGGAGGTGGAAACATCATTCTTTGGGGATGCTTTTCTGCAAAGGGGTCAGGACGACTGCACCGTATTGAGGGGAGGATGGATGGGGCCATGTATCGCGAGATCTTGGCCAACAACCTCCTTCCCTCAGTAAGAGCATTGAAGATGGGTCGTGGCTGGGTCTTCCAGTATGACAACGACCCGAAACACACAGCCAGGGCAACTAAGGAGTGGCTCCGTAAGAAGCATCTCAAGGTCCTGGAGTGGCCTAGCCAGTCTCCAGACCTGAACCCAATAGAAAATCTTTGGAGGGAGCTGAAAGTCCGTATTGCCCAGCGACAGCCCCAAAACCTGAAGCATCTGGAGAAGGTCTGTATGGAGGAGTGGGCCAAAATCCCTGCTGCAGTGTGTGCAAACCTGGTCAAGACCTACAGGAAACGTATGATCTCTGTAATTGCAAACAAAGGTTTCTGTACCAAATATTAAGTTCTGCTTTTCTGATGTATCAAATACTTGTGTCATGCAATAAAATGCAAATTAATTACTTTAAAATCATACAATGTGATTTTCTGGATTTTTGTTTTAGATTCCGTCTCTCACAGTTGAAGTGTACCTATGATAAAAATGACAGACCTCTACATGCTTTGTAAGTAGGAAAACCTGCAAAATCGGCAGTGTATCAAATACTTGTTCTCCCCACTGTATTTGGCTAAGGTGTATGTAAACTTCCGACTTCAACTGTCTATAAAATGTGTTAGTTTATTTTTTTATAAATTTGCACAAATTTCTAAAAACCTGTTTTTCCTTTGTCATTATGGGGTATTGTGTGTAGATTGATGAGGGAAAAAAACAATTTAATCAATTTTAGAATAAGGCTGTAACTTAACAAAAGGTGGAAAGAGTCAATGGGTCTGTATGTGGACACCTGCTTGTCAAACATCTCATTCTAAAAACATGGGTATTAATATGGAGTTGGTTCCCCCTTTGCTGCTATAACAGCCTCCACTCTTCTGGGAAGGCTTTCCACTAGATGTTGGAACATTGCTGCGGGGACTTGCTTCCATTCAGCCACAAGAGCATTAGTGAGGTAGGGCACTGATGTTGGGTGATTAGGCCTGGCTCGCAGTCAGTGTTCCAATTCATCCCAAAGGTGTTCGATGGGGTTGAGGTCAGGGCACTGTGCAGGCCAGTCAAATTCTTCCACACCGATCTCAACAAACCATTTCTGTATGGACCTCGCTTTGTACACATGGGCATTGTCATGTTGAAACAGGAAAGGGCCTTCCCCAAACTGTTGCCACAAAGTTGGAAGCACAGAATCATCTAGAATGTCATTGTATGCTGTAGGGTTAAGATTTCCCTTCACTGGAACTAAGGGGCCTAGCCAGAACCATGAAAAACAGCCCCAGACCATTGTTCCTCCTCCACCAAACTTTACAGTTGGCACTATGCATTGGGGCAGGTAGCGTTCTCCTGGCATCCGCCAAATCCAGATTTGTCCGTCGGACTGCCAGATGGTGAAGCGTAATTCATCACTCCAGAGAACGCATTTCCACTGCTCTAGAGTCCAATGGCGGCGAGCTTTACACCACTCCAGCCGACGCTTGGCATTGCGCATGGTGATGGTAGGCTTGTGTGCGGCTGCTCGGCCATGGAAACCCATTTCATGAAGCTCCCGATGAACAGTTCTTGTGCTGACGTTGCTTCCAGAGGCAGTTTGGAACTCTGTAGTGAGTGTTGCAACCGAGGACCGACGATTTTTACGCGCTTCATCACTTGGCGGTCCTGTTCTGTGAGCTTGTGTGGTCTACCACTACGCGGCTGAGCCGTTGTTGCTCCTAGACGTTTCCACTTCACAATAACAGCACTTACAGTTGACCGGGGCAGCTCTAGCAGGGCAGACATTTTACAAACTGACTTGTTGGAAAGGTGGCATCCTATGATTCAGTAAGGCCATTCTACCGCCAATTTTGTCTATGGAGATTGCATGGAGATTGCATGGCTCCTTTTTTTAGCATTATGATATCCGTAACATCCATAACGGTTGTTAGTTTCAGAAGCTTGTGCGTTCGCCACATTTACTGTGCTTGGATGTACTCTAAGACTATTCCTGAGGCTGTTGACATCTTCAAAAGGATGTGTTCTAGCAAAAATTCTCTTTTCAAAATACTTTTAGCTAATAATGTTCAGTGTCCCCAAAAAGCATGTCCATTTCATGTAACATCCATAATGCTTCCTATTTGCTTTATTTCTCCAACATGTCAGTATTTAGATGTCTGCTTTCTTTTGGGTAGAGGGGTTACAATAGACACATCAAAACCATTTCTATTTCGTTGGTCCATTCTGTGAGTGTGAGACATTAAGGTTGTGATTTTGCTTGGAAATGTGATGTCCATAATGCTGGAATCGCCCATATACTTTATATTTAAAAATGTACTTTAAAAATGTATATATTCATGTTTATATTTTTCAGTATTCATTTTCTGTAAGGAAATTGCTTTCAAAATCTTATGTCACTTGGCTGTTTCGCTACAAATAAATGCTGCCTTTTTGTGGTGAGCGCTGTTGAACATGTTTAATAATAAATGTAATATAATCTTACTTGTTCTGAAGAAGTGGTGGGACTCTGATGAACTTTACTGTTTTCACTCTGAGCTGCAGAACCGTCTGGATTTACTGCAGAGAGGAGCTGAGAGTCAATGGTTGGTTCTGATACTCTGCTGTCAGATTCCAGCTGCTTTTCCTCCTGATTCGTCCAGAGTTCCTCTTGATTTGTGGGCTCTGGGTCCTCCTGCCACAGACCGGGGCTTCTCTCCTGCTGCTCAGGGGGAACCTTCTCTTTAGAGACAGGGAGAGAGGGCTGCTGGGAGTCTGGAGAGAAGGAAGGGGGAATGGATCTCTCCATCCCATCAACACGTTCTTCTATGTTTTCCATCTGGGCTTCAGAGAGGGGCTGAGAGTCCCTGGTTGGTTCAGATACTCTGTAGTCCTCTCCATCAGGTTCTGTTTTGATCTGTTCAGTTGTGTTGGTGGGTAGAGAGTCCCTCTCTCTGTTCTCCAAGATTTGGTCAAGATGTGAGGGCAGAGGAGGGTCCTGTTCATAGTCACTTTTAACATAGGCAGGAATCAAGAAGAGGTATTTGGTATCAGGCTCCAGCCCTTGAAGCTGCTCTTCCTCCTGACTGGTCCTGAGTTCCTCCTGTTCCTCTTTAATCTGTGTGGGCTCTGGGTCCTCCTGCCCCAGACTGGGGCTCCTCTCCTGCTCACAGTGCTGCTGCTCAGAAGGGGGAACATCCTCTTCTGAGACAGGGAGAGAGAGCTGCTGGGAGTCTGGAGGGAGGGAAAGGAAAACAAATCAATCAAATTAGAGTGTATTTGTCACGTGCACCGGATACAGCAGGTGTAAACAGTACTGTGAAACGCTTGATTGCAAGCTCTTCCTCAACAATGCGGTTCAGAGGAGCTATAGGAGGAAGTGCTCGTTGTAATGGCTGGAATGGAACAGAGACAAACATGTGGTTTCCATATGTTTGATACTGTTCCATTTATTCCATTCCAGCCATTACAATGAGCCCATCCTCCTATAGATCCTCCCACCAGCCTCCTCTGATGCAGTTATACTAGTCATATAAAGTAATATACAATAATAAAAAATGGGGGGGATAGGTTGAAGATACTGTATCCCTGGAAACAGGATGTTTCTGGTTTCTAACACCCCACTGAGGGTGGTGCACACACACGCGACAGAGAACCATCTTGAGTTTCTTGTTCCCTCTGGCTAGTGACCGGTGTGCTCTTCAGGCCTGGGTTCAAATACTATCGGAAATAATTTCCATAATGAGAGTTATACAGATAAGACTGAGTGGAGCGATTCCAAAACTGTGTAGGCTAGAATAGAGCTACTGTCTTGTCAAAAAAACGTTTTTAGCTTTTAAAGATGTATAAAGTCCTATAAACACTCAAAGCAGAGTTGACTTACATGTAACCCTAACCATTCCAATATATTTCATATAATAAAAAACACCAAAATAAAAAAACTATATTGATGGCAGTGGTGATTTTTCTAGGTTACATGTTAGGGTCTCCCGGGTGTGGACAAATATACTGCAGTCTAACTGTGTGGTGTGTGTGTGTGTGTGAATAACAACTAAATGAGTATCATTATTTGATCAATAATTTTGTTTCCCACAGCAACTGATTGATTCATTTTAAGTTGTTGTTATATTATTACAAACCTGCTCGATGTAACTTGATTTCCGGGTGGAACACCAAACCCAACAGCCTCTGTAGACGTTTGTTCTCCTCCTTCGAACGGGAGATTTCTTCCTGGTACTCGACTAGCTTTTTTTCAAAGACAGCCGATATCTCCACAGCAACCGCTGTTAATCGCTCAGTAAGAAACGCATTCAACTCTATCTGTAATTTGGGCATTTTAGGGTCTGTATAGCCACATGTCCACTACGTAAATAAACTAACGCTCTAGCCATTCACTTCCTGCTTATTTCTTCTTCTTCGGGATTTAGTTGGCGAATTGCATCCAACTTTAAGGTGCATACACCGCCACCTACTGTACTGGTGTGTGAGGCCATTCACGGCCTACCTACATCATATTATTTGACACAATAATACAAAATTGGGACTAAGAAAAATTGCGATACCACCCATCAGCCCTCTCTAAAAAAAAAAACACCACCCATTCCACTATTTAACCCTATCTAGTCCTACTCCAGACCAATGGTCTGAGAGGACATAACCTTACCACTCAACACCCCCTGAAGCTGTTCTGCAGTAAATCCTCGCAATCCCAAGTACTTCTCTGCCGCTGCCACACGCGACAGAGGTTGCCACCACAACCTCTATTTTCTGTGACTTTCGATCCATTTCAGCAGTACAATTGACAACCATGGCTATAAATGCTAAAAAGCCCACTTTACTGAAGCACATACAGTTGAAGTCTGAAGTTTACATACACCTTAGCCAAATACATTTAAACTCTGTTTTTCACAATTCCTGACATTTAATCCTAGTAAAAATTCCCTGTTTTAGGTCAGTTAGGATCATCACTTTCTTTTAAGAATGTGAAATGTCAGAATAATATTAGAGATAATTATTTATTTCAGCTTTTATTTATTTCATCACATTCCCAGTGGGTCAGAAGTTTACATACCCTCAATAAGTATTTGGTAGCCTTGCCTTTAAATTGTTTAACTTGGGTCAAACATTTTGGGTAGTCTTCCACAAGCTTCCCACAATAAGTTGGGTGAATTTTGGCCCATTCCTCATGACAGAGCTGGTGTAACTGAGTCAGGTTTGTAGGCCTCCTTGCTCGCACACGCTTTTTCAGTCCTTCCCACAAATGTTCTATAGGATTGAGGTCAGGGCTTTGTGATGGCCACTCCAATACCTTGACTTTGTTGTCCTTAAGCCATTTTGCCACAACTTTGGAAGTATGCTTGGGGTCATTGTCCATTTGGAAGTCACATTTGCGACCAATCTTTCACTTCCTGACTGATGTCTTAAGATGTTGCTTCAATATATCCACATAATTTTCCTTCCTCATGATGCCATCTATTTTGTGAAGTGTACCAGTCCCTCCTGCAGCAAAGCACCCCCACAGCATGATGCTGCCACCCCTGGGCTTCATGGTTGGGATGGTGTTCTTCGGCTTGCAAGCATCCCCCTTTTTCCTCCAAACATAACGATGGTCATTATGGCCAAACAGTTCTATTTTTGTTTCATCAGACCAGAGGACATTTCTCCAAAAAGTATGAAAACTGTCCCAATGTGCAGTTGCAAACCGTAGTCTGGCTTTTTTATGGCGGTTTTGGAGCAGTGGCTTCTTCCTTGCTGAGCGGCCTTTCAGGTTATGTCAATATAGGACTCATTTTACTGTGGATATAGATACTTTTGTACCTGTTTCCTCCAGCATCTTCACAAGGTCCTTTGCTGTTGTTCTGGGATTGATTAGCACTTTTCGCACCAAAGTACGTTCATCTCTAGGAGACAGAACGCGTCTCCTTCCTGAGCGGTATGACGGCTGCGTGGTCCCATGGTGTTCACGCTGTACTATTGTTTGTACAGATGAACGTGGTACCTTCAGGCGTTTGGAAATTGCTCCCAAGGATGAACCAGACTTGTGGAGGTCTACAATATTTTTTCTGAGGTCTTGGCTAATTTCTTTTGATTTTCCCATGATGTCAAGCAAAGAGGCACTGAGTTTGAAGGTAGGCCTTGAAATACATCCACAGGTACACCTCCAATTGACTCAAATGATGTCAATTAGCCTATCAGAAGCTTCTAAAGCCATGACATCATTTTCTGGAGTTTTCCAAGCTGTTTAAAGGCAAACTTAGTGTATGTAAACTTCTGACCCACTGGAATTGTGTTACAGTGAATTATAAGTGAACTAATCTGTCTGTAAACAATTGTTGGAAAAATTACTTGTGTCATGCACAAAGTAGATGTCCTAAACGACTTGCCAAAACTATAGTTTGTTAACAAGAAATGTGTGGAGTGGTTGAAAAACGAGTTTTAATGACTCCAACCCAAGTGTATGTAAACTTCTGACTTCAACTGTATTCTTCCCATCACTCTCTCTTGATCTCTGCCTACACACGGGAATCCTCTCAGGATCCCTCACCCTGTACCCATTTTCCTCTACCACGCTCTTCACTGCTTCAGCATATGACACTTTCTGTACTACTGTAACCCTGGCAACCTCGATCTGCCTTTCTCTCACCGGACATCTCCCATCTCCAGCCCAATGATCCCCCCAAAACTAACACACAACTTTCTCCACCGATACCACACATTCCTTCGTTTTATGCCCTCCTGCCCACTTCTCACATCTAGGCATCTCCCTCACACAATGCTGCAATATGCCCATAACCTTTACACCAAAAACACCGTAATATTTTCGGGAACATAAACTCTCACGGGATAACTGACACTTCCTACCTTGACTTTAACAGGTCGAAGGTCCGCTCATAAAGCAGGATTAAGCAAAATATTTAGCTTGTCTATTCCCAGCGCGCATCTCCAGGGTAGGCTACACCCCAGTACACACGAGTTGCTGGAAGGAATGTTTGGTTCAGATTTGGTCCGGTCTGGACCAACCTTGATTTGACGTCTATAAATGGCTTATTTTCAACTTAATTCATAGCCAATAATGAGCCTGATTTCAACATCCGGAAAATACATATTTTAGACGTATTTTCAACATTATTTTGCTTACTGGGACTTTTCAAGTTTTGCGTAGGGTGGGGTGCGGAATTTCTTGGTCTCGCCTATGGCGGCAGAACGGAAAGCACCTGCTGGTAACGATTCTGTATCAAAACTCAGCATGACAGATAATATCTTCTCCGTTTCCCCACCGGATCTACGTCTTATCAAACACTTAATGTCACCCCCGTTATCATTCCTTCCAACGGCTCCATGCTCCGGAAAGCAAAACCCGTCACAATTCTTGTCCCTAATCTCGTAATCCGGAGCGCCCTCTCCCTCTGGGCGGAGGAAACACAATAAATCATCATGAGATACTTTCACTAACTCAACAGTCCCCAACCTCTCATCCACCCAATTTGACACCACATATGGATCAACCAAAAAGCAAGGATCCATTATTCTCTACAAATCTCATTCCACTAGGCCGAAGTCGGCGATTCTCGCCGCAGGTAGCTACTTCACCCTGACACCCTCACCTCTGATCTGCTGGAGCACGTATCCCTGTTTACCCTCCTGCTTCTTTTTATTATTCTAAGGTGTTTTGGAACCTAACTTCAATGTTGCACTTCCGCCACCTACTGGAAGTACGCTTCCTGTGCTCTTTTGTAGATTTTGTAGAACGCTAGCTACCTGCAGTAACCCATCAACACCTTATGGACGATCCACTGAGGTTCACGAATACCGGGGAATGAAATTTGAACGAATTTGTCGCACCGTGTGAAAGAAAGGTTTTGAAATTGAAGGCATATTTAATTCCAGTAGGTGTTGGTAGTTCACCATTGAAATTGTGTACCAAACTAAAACACCATAGAAGAAGAAGACGAAGAAGAAGCAGGACATTGAATGGCTAGTGATTTGGTTTGTTTACGGCGTGGATATAAAATGTCTCAATTACAGTTATTGAATGCGTTTGTTACCGAACGATTAACAGCGGTAGCTGTGGAGATATCCGCTGTATGTGAACAAACGATAGGCGAGTACCAGGAAGAAATCTCCCGTTCAAACGAGGAGAACAAACGCCTACAGAGCCTGTTGAATTGGGTTTTCAACCCCGAAATCAAGTTACACAGAGCAGGTTCGCAATTATATAATGACAACTCAAAATGCACGAATCAGATAGTTACGGTGGGCAACACTTATTGATCAAATAATGTACACATTTAGTCATTATTGGTTTTCTTTTCCCTACTGCCAGACTCCCAGCAGCCCTCTCTCCCTGTCTCAGAAGAGAAGGTTCCCCCTGAGCAGGAGAGGAGCCCCAATCTGGGGCAAGAGGACCCAGAGCCCACACAGATTAAAGAGGAAGAGGAGGAACTCAGGACCAGTCAGGAGGAAGAGCAGCTTCAAGGGCTGGAGTCTGATACCAAAGACCTCTTCTTGATTCCTGCCTGTGTTAAAAGTGACTATGAACAGGACCCTCCTCTGCCCTCACATCTTGACCAAACCTTGGAGAACAGAGAGAGGGACTCTCTACCCACCAACACAACTGAACAGATCAAAACAGAACCTGGTGGAGAGGACTACAGAGTGTCAGAACCAACCAGGGACTCTCAGCTCCTCTCTGCAGTAAATCCAGAATGTTCTGCAGCTCTGGGTGAAGACAGAATATGTGTTGATGGGGTGGTGGAGATGCTTCTTCTCTTCTCCCTCCCTCCAGACTCCCAGCAGCCCCCTCTCCCTGTCTCAGAAGAGGAGGTTCCCCCTGAGCAGGAGAGGAGCCCCAGTCTGGGGCAGGAGGACCCAGAGCCCACACAGATTAAAGAGGAACAGGAGGAACTCCGGACCAGTCAGGAGGAAGAGCAGCTTCAAGGGCTGGAGTCTGAAATCAGAGTATCAGAACCAACCAGTCTTTGCAGAGATTCAGAAACAACCATCTCTGTAGCAAATCCAGAACATGTTGATGGGGTGGAGAGACCCATTCTCCCTTCCTTTCCTCCATCCCTCCCTGTTTCTGAAGAGGAGGTTCCTCCTGAGCAGCAGCACTGTGAGCAGGAGAGGAGCCCCCTTCTGGGGCAGGAGGACCCAGAGCCCACACAGATTAAAGAGGAAGAGGAGGAACTCAGGACCAGTCAGGAGGAAGAGCAGCTTCAAGGGCTGGAGTCTGAAATCAGAGTATCAGAACCAACCAGCCTCTGCAGAGTTTTAGAACCAACCAGTCTTTGCAGAGATTCAGAAACAACCATCTCTGTAGCAAATCCAGAACATGTTGATGGGGTGGAGAGACCCATTCTCCCTTCCTTTCCTCCATCCCTCCCTGTCTCTGAAGAGGATGTTCCCCCTGAGCAGCAGCACTGTGAGCAGGAGAGGAGCCCCCTTCTGGGGCAGGAGGACCCAGATCCTACACAGATTAAAGAGGAACGCGAGGGACTCAGGACCAGTCAGGAGGAAGAGCAGGTTCAAGGTCTGGTGTCTGAAATCAGAGTATCAGAACCAACCAGCCTCTGCAGAGTTTTAGAACCAACCAGTCTTTGCAAAGTATTAGAATCAACGTCTGTAGCAAATCCAGACTATTCTGCAGCTCAGAGTGAGAAGATAGAAGAATATGTTGATGGATTGGAGAGACCCATTCTACCTTCCTACCCTCCAGAACTCCCTGTCTCTGAAGAGGAGGTTCCCCCTGAGCAGCAAGAGAGGAGCCCCGGTCTGGGGCAGGAGGACCCAGAGCCCACAAAGGTTAAAGACAAACAGGAGGAACTCAGGACCAGTCAGGAGGAAGAGCAGCTTCACATTGGGGTATCAGAACCAACCAGCCTTTGTAGAGTATCAGAACCAACCCTCTCTGCTGCAAATCCAGACTCTTCTGAAGCCCAGATAGAAAACATAGAAGAACATATTGATGGGTTGGAGAGACCCATTCTCCCTCCCTTCTCTCCAGACTCCCAGCAGCCCTCTCTCCCTGTCTCTAAAGAGGAGGTTCCCCCTGAGCAGCAGGAGAGAAGCCCCGGTCTGTGGCAGGAGGACCCAGAGCCCACAAAACAAGAGGAACTCAGGACGAATCAGGAGGAAAAGCAGCTGGAATCTGACAGCAGAGTATCAGAACCAACCAGTGACTCTCAGCTCCTCTCTGCAGTAAATCCAGACGGTTCTGCAGCTCAGAGTGAAAACAGTAAAGTTCATCAGAGTCCCACCACTTCTTCAGAACAAGTAAGATTATATTTAATGTATTATTAAACATGTTCAACAGCACTCAGTGCAAAAAAAAGCAGCATTTAATTGAAGAGAAACAGCCAATTGACTACATGAGATTTTGATAGCAAATTTCGGACAGAAAATGAATACTGAAAAATATGAATATATATAAATGTAAAGTTATTTAAATATAAAGTATATACATTGTTTAATATGATCAAATCTACGACCATATCAAAGTTCCAAAATGGGATCTCTGCTGTCTTTGTGTTTTCATATTACATTAATCTATCCTTTTTGTTTCCCCCTTTAGGATTCTAGTAACGTGGAATCAAATGAAGCATCTCATTTCTCTAACTGGACCGACAAAAACATTTTGGATACAGACGGCAACTCTTTAGACAGTAGCTCTTGCGCTAAAGAAGATTCTGAGGCACGGAAACCAGCAAAGAGAACATGCCATTCTAGTGGTGTGGTTAATGAGCCTTCTGATTTGTCTAACTTATGTGATGAAAACAACCCAGGGACTGAGATCAGCCCTTCAGACAGCAACAAAGACATGAACATCCAAACAGACTCTGGGGCTCATAATCCAGCTAAGAGAAAATGTCAGCGGGTGCAGAGTCCTTCAGCAGAGATTGTGTGCAGTAGGGATACTACCCCATCATCAGCTCAAAGCTCCACATATGTAACGCCGATGCCTGTAACCGACAGTAGAAGATCCAAGAAACACTATTGCCTGTACTGTGGAAAGCCTTACCTTAAAATCGCAAGACACCTGCAGTTTGTGCATCGGGATGAAGTGGATGTAGCCAAGGCTTTCAGCTTTAGAAAGAACTCGAGAGAGAGAAAAGTGATGTTAGGTCTTTTGAATAAAAAGGGTAACTTTGTGCATAATGTTGCTGTAGCAAGATGTGGGAGTGGAGAGATGGTCGCCTGTTCCCGGCCCAAAGTGCCGGGGTCCACTCCAGATTACACCCACTGCATGCACTGTCAAGGTCTGTACAATCGAAAGACACTGTGGAAGCATGTCAGATATTGCCCTCTGAATCCCAAAGCTGACGAACCAAAACCTGGACAAAAGATGAGGATTCAGTCAGCAATGGTGTTTAAGTTGTGTCCTCAACCCGATTACGTCAGCACAGGTCTTTGGAAGATAGTTTGTGGTATGAACTCCGGCGAAGTTTCATTTGTGGTAAGAAATGACAAATATATCCTCCTCATGGGAGAAGAGATGTACAACAAACTACAGCCAGATGACAGAATAATTCAATTCATTCCACAAAGAATGAGAGAGATGGCAAGACTACTCATCACGGCCAGGAAGTGTACACCTCTGATGTGCTTTGAGGACTTGGTCATACCTAGTAATTTACCTCACGTCATCACGGCAGTGAGAGCTGTTGCTGGCTACAACGAGGAGAACAAAACGTACGACCGCCCGGCGCTGGCTGTTCAAATGGGATACAACTTAATGAACATTTGCAGCGCTGTGGAATCCTGTGCACTAAAGTCAGGACGATACAAGGTCGCAGAGTTTGCAGGCAAATTCAAAGGTTTCAAGTGGAATGAGGTTGTTATGGCTGGAGCACTGTCCACTCTCAGGGAACCAAAAATGAAATGTAAGTCAAACGCCACACCTAGTAGGCCAGGCTAGCTCTCCAAGTGGATGGTTTGCCAGCCATCCCTAATAATATTGGCTTTTTTATACAGGGAATTTGTCATGTTTATTTAGCCTGTTCATTCTCTCTTTCTTTTCTTTATGCAACATTGTCCGCTCCTGTTCATCCAAAAAGTAATTGACATATTAATAATAATAAAGAACCAATGTGATATGCATGGTGAAATTATTTTCCATCCTCTGATGCTGCCGTTTTTGCAATCTTTTCTCAACAGGCACCCAGCCGGACGGTCATACAGGCACTCAGCCGCCCCATCATACAGACACCCAGCCGTCCCGTCACACAGGCACCCAGCCGCCCCGTCACATAGGCGCCCAGCCGACCAGGGGAAGAAACGCTGTAAAAATAAAGTGGACTGTTGATGAGGTAGCAGCAGTAGAGAAACACATGATGCAGTTCATAAAGAGTGGCCGAGTTCCTGGAAAGAGGGACTGCCTCAAATGCCTCCAGTCGGAACCTGTGGCGCTCAAAAGCAGAAGCTGGTCAGGCATTAAGTTCTATGTACATAACAGAATCAAACGGAGAAAGAGTTTCGCAGCAAGTTCACTGGGCAGCAGCCCCGACTCAAACTCAGGTCCAGAGACTGGTAACCCAACACCTTAGCCAAAGAAAATGTTATTGTTCATTGTCTTTTGTTTTTGTTAATGGAAATTGGCCTCTTTTGTAGAGCACAATGGCGGAGAGTCTTCAGTGTAAAACTAACAATGAGTAAATAATTCATGCCTTCTGGGAGTGCTATAAAGTTCACAAGATATGGGCAGAGTTCGAAATCTGTCCGTCAGAAGTTTTACAATGTAAGTTTACTTTTAATCCTGTCTATATGCATACTTCTAGACATGGCATGTAGGGGTGCGGTGAGATAACCAATGGGGTTGGACAATATTATTTTTGTCAATTATATTGAATAAGCTATTACTTAAATACTGGAAGTCAAATGATACTCCCAACACTAAGAGAATGGAATAATCAAATGCTTTATTATTTAAATATTGACAAAAATCTGTCTACAGACAGAAACAACATAACACAATTTGAAGTAATCTGGGAAAATTATCTATTTTTTACTACTTTTTCAACCCCTGAGAAACAAACACACAGTTAATGGAGCGTCCCTGGAACAGTCCAGGATTTCCGGAATACCTGTGAATTTTGGGAAAGTTACCAGAATTTTGCAACCCCAGTTGGGCTGTATTAAAGATACTATTGAATGTTTATCATCATTGTGAAATCTTTGATAGAGCTAACTACTGCTTCGTACACATGGTCACTTTAATGATTGAATTGGGCAGGACTCAAATCATTTTGCCATTATTTTATAGAGATACCGATATATACAATATCAGACGCCCCCAATTTAATGTCTGGTGTATGTCACATTACTCAACAACTTCATTTGGTGTCGAATTAGGGAAGACAGGCTTACAGTGTGCCAATGTTACCCTAAATTGATTCATTTTATTTACCACTCGGACTACTTTTGTGTGGTTTAGAATTGTTTTGTTTTCTCATGGATGCATTGTCATACTCCTGGTCTGCATTCAGGTTTATTCAAACATTAGTACCATTATTAGAACACACAAATACAGTCTCAAATATCTCCAGAGCATCTAGTTCATTTATAAAACCACTATTATAAATTATAATGATCTGTCATGTATTAACTCAACTCTCTCCGTTGCATTATTAGATACAGTGCCTTCAGAAAGTATTCGCAGCCCTTGACTTTTTCCACATTTTGTTGTTACAGCCTGAATTTAAAATAGATTAAATTGAGATTTTTTTGTCACTGACCTACACACAATACCTCATAATGTCAAAATTACGTTTTTCGAAATGTTTACAAATTAATTAAAAATGAAAAGCTGAAATGTCTTGAGTCCATAAGTATTCAACCCCTTTGTTATGGCAAGCCTAAATAAGTTCAGGAGTAAAAATGTGCTTAACAAGTCACATAAGTTGCTTGCACTCACTGTGTGCAATAATAGTGTTGATTTTGAATGACCTCATCTCTGTACCCCATACATACAATTATCTGTAAGGTCCCTCAGTCGAGCAGTGAATTTCAAACACAGATTCAACCACAAAGACCAGGGAGGTTATCTCGCAAAAAAGGGCACCTATTGGTAGATGGGTAGAAAAAAATATATAGACATTGACTATCCCTTTGGGCATGGTGAAGTTATTAATTACACTTTGGATGGTGTATCAATACACCCAGTCACTACAAAGATACAGGCGTCCTTCCTAACTCAGTTGCCGGAGAGGAAGGACACCAATCAGGGATTTCACCATGAGGCCAATGGCTGTGATAGGCGAAAACTGAGGATGGATCAACAACATTGTAGTTACTCCACAATATTAATATATACTGAACAAAAATATAAACGCAACATGCAATAATTTCATTGATTTTACTGAGTTACAGTTAATATGAGGAGATCAGTCAATTTAAATGAATTAATTAGGCCCTAATCTATGGATTTCACATTACTGGGAATACAGATATGCATCTGTTGGTCACAGATACCTGGGGGAAAAATGGTCCTCAGGATCTCATTGTGGTATTTTTGTGCATTCAAATTGCCATCAATAAAATGCAAATGTGTTCGTTGTCTGTAGCCTATGCCTGCCCATACCATAACCCCACCGCCACCATGAGGCACTCTGTTCACAACGTTGACATCAGCAAATCGCTTGCCCACACAACGCCATACACGTGGCCTGCGCTTGTGAGGCCAGGTGAACGGTTGGACGTACTGCCAAATTCTCAAAAATGACGTTGGAGGTGGCTTATGGTAGAGAAATGAACATTAAATTCTCTGGCAACAGCTCTGAACATTTCTGGGATCTTTTATTTCATGAAACATGGGACCAGCCCTTTACATGTTGCGTTTATATTTTTGTTCAGTGTAATTGGCAGAGTGGAAAGAAGGAAGCATGTACAGAATAATAATATTCCAAAATATACATCCTGTTTGCAACAAGTGTTATGTTTGGGGTAAATTCAACACATTACTGAGTAACACTCTCCATATTCTCAAGCATAGTGGTGGCTGCATCATGTTATGGATATGCTTGTAATCGTTAAGGACTGGGGAGTTTTTCAGGCAAAAAAATGTACGGAATGGAGCTAAGCACAGGCAAAATCCTAGAAGAAAACCTGTTTCAGTCTGCTTTTCATCAGACGCTGGGAGATTAATTCAACTTTCAGCAGGACAATAACCTAAAACACAAGGCCAAATCTACACTGGAGTAGCTTACCAAGAAGACAGTGAATGTTCCTGAGTGGCCTAGTTACATTTTCAAGTAGATTTAAGTCAAAACTGTATCTCAAGACCTGAAAATTGTTGTCTAGCAATGATCAACAACCACTTTGATAGAGCTTGAATACTTTTTTAAAGAATAATGGGAAAATGTTGCACAATCCCGGTGTGGAAAGCTCTTAGAGACTTACCCAGAAAGACTCACAGCTTTAATCACTGCCAAAGGTGCTTCTACAAAGTATTGACTGAGGGGTATGAGATATTTCTGTATTTCATTGTCAATAATGTGTGTAGATGTGTGGAAAAAATCAATTTAATAAATGTTTTATTCAGGATGTAACAACAAAATGTGGAGTAAATCAAGGATGATGAATGTTTTCTGAAGGCACTGTACATGTAAAGGATGAACCAGAGAGATTAGACTGTTTAGAAGGTAGATAATACAGTGGGGAAAAAAAGTATTTAGTCAGCCACTATTTTTGCAAGTTCTCCCACTTAAAAATATGAGAGAGGCCTGTAATTTTCATCATAGGTACATGTCAACTATGAAAGACAAATTGAGAAAAAAAATCCAGAAAATCACATTGTAGGATTTTTAATGAATTTATTTGCAAATGATGGTGGAAAATAAGTATTTGGTCACCTACAAACAAGCAAGATTTCTGGCTCTCACAGACCTGTAACTTCTTCTTTAAGAGGCTCCTCTGTCCTCCACTCGTTACCTGTATTAATGGCATCTGTTTGAACTTGTTATCAGAATAAAAGACACCTGTCCACAACCTCAAACAGTCACACTCCAAACTCCACTATGGCCAAGACCAAAGAGCTGACAAAGGACACCAGAAACAAAATTGTAGACCTGCACCAGGCTGGGAAGACTGAATCTGCAATAGGTAAGCAGCTTGGTTTGAAGAAATCAACTGTGGGAGCAATTATTAGGAAATGGAAGACATACAAGACCACTGATAATCTCCCTCGATCTGGGGCTCCACGCAAGATCTCACCCCGTAGGGTCAAAATGATCACAAGAACGGTGAGCAAAAATCCCAGAACCACACGGGGGGACCTAGTGAATGACCTGCAGAGAGCTGGGACCAAAGCAACAAAGCCTACCATCAGTAACACACTACGCCGCCAGGGACTCAAATCCTGCAGTGCAAGACGTGTCCGCCTGCTTAAGCCAGTACATGTCCATGCCTGTCTGAAGTTTGCTAGAGTGCATTTGGATGATCCAGAAGAGGATTGGGAGAATGTCATATGGTCAGATGAAACCAAAATATAACTTTTTGGTAAAAACTCAACTCGTCGTGTTTGGAGGACAAAGAATGCTGAGTTGCATCCAAATAACACCATACCTACTGTGAAGTATGGGGGTGGAAACATCATGCTTTGGGGCTGTTTTTCTGCAAAGGGACCAGGACGACTGATCCGTGTAAAGGAACAAATGAATGGGGCCATGTATCGTGAGATTTTGAGTGAAAACCTCCTTCCATCAGCAAGGGCATTGAAGATGAAACGTGGCTGGGTCTTTCAGCATGACAATGATCCCAAACACACCGCCCGGGCAATGAAGGAGTGGCTTCGTAAGAAGCATTTCAAGGTCCTGGAGTGGCCTAGCCAGTCTCCAGATCTCAACCCCATAGAAAATCTTTGGAGGGAGTTGAAAGTCTGTGTTGCCCAGCGACAGCCCCAAAACATCACTGCTCTAGAGGAGATCTGCATGGAGGAATGGGCCAAAATACCAGCAACAGTGTGTGAAAACCTTGTGAAGACTTACAGAAAACGTTTGACCTGTGTCATTGCCAACAAAGGGTATATAACAAAGTATTGAGAAACTTTTGTTATTGACCAAATACTTATTTTCCACCATAATTTGCAAATAAATTCATTAAAAATCCTACAATGTGATTTTCTGGATTTTTTTTCCTCATTTTGTCTGTCATAGTTGACGTGTACCTATGATGAAAATTACAGGCCTCTCTCATCTTTTTAAGTGGGAGAACTTGCACAATTGGTGGCTGACTAAATACTTTTTTTCCCCACTGTATATGGCAATGATACAGGTCTTGACTTTGACCAAAATGAATGAACCCTTTACAGAACACTTTCGACGACTGGATCACGGCTCTTACACACACCGATGTAGTCTGTTTTGCTGGCTGGGAGAGGGAGGTCCTCCTGACTGACGAGAGAGCGGTTGTAGGAGCCGCCAGGGGTGCAGAGTGGGTCGATGTAAGACCACTCCCTCTCTCTCTCCTTCCCCTTCCTCCGCTCTGACTCCATCTCTATCTGGAGCTCTAGTTGCTTCCTAGGTCCCCCCGTCCCCATCTTGATCGACGGACGCCTGCTCCGGCTCTGAGACCTCCAGTAGCTATTGCTGTCGTAGGATGGGAGTCCCTCCTGTTTTGGGCGAAACCCCTTCTCCTCTTTCTCCACTAGCGTCAGGCCCTGGTCCTCGCCCCCCTCTGTGTCCCCCCTCTTCTCTCTTGGACCCTCGGCCCGCAAGCCTGGTGGAGATCGTGTGCTGTGGTGGTGGGTCATATTCTTCAGTGTCATCTTCTGAGTCGTCAGCTGCTGCTGCACTTTGCTCTGCTGCCTGTGGGTGGCGCTGTGGCTGTAGTACACAGACCTGGGCACAGGCCTGGCCTTAAATGCCCTCCTCTCCTCTTTGGCCACCAAGTTCCCCAGTTCCGCTTCAATCCTCTGCTCCCTCTTCCTCCTCTCTCTCTCCAGGAAGCTGAACGGTCTCTGGGGTGAGCAGGAGAAGGCCCGCCGGTTGCCACCGCTGACCGAGACACGACGACAATTACAAAGGTTACCTCCGTGGTTACCGGGATGGTAACCGGGCCGCTGGCTGGGGCGGCGGCTGATGACGTCGTAGAGCGGCAGGCGGGTGTGGGCGGGCGCCGGCGAGGCCCGGAACTTCACGCCGCACTCCCTCAGCTCGTCCAGCTCCCGGCGCAGCAGCAAGTTCTCCAGCTCAACCTCTGAACGCGTCCTCGCCTTAATAACAAGAATACATCAATAATACATGAGTTTTATATAGTACATTTCACAGAACCCAAACACACACAGGGAAATTTGCTCAGCATGCCTAGCATACATGTATTACACTGTATTTATGCCAGGTATTACGTTCCCTATGGGATGCTACGTTACATTATCCATTCAAGACTCTTTAGAGAACAATAAAACTAATCAAAGCCAAAGTCCTCCTCACCTTCCTCCTCTTCTTCTCCTCCTCCCTCATCATCATCCTGAAGGGCTCTGGGACGGTCACCGCCCCCCTGGAGTTATCAGGCCCTCCAACCCCTCTACTGCTCTCGGCTCTGGTTCTCCTCCCCGTCTTGCTCAGGTTTCCCCCCTGGTTTCCGCCCTGGCTCTTGGGGCAGCAGCCTCTCAGCTGGAGCTCGATCTGGAGTTGGCTCCTGGATGATGAAGTGCATGATGGATGCTTACGGGCGGTGGTGGTGTTGGTGGTGGTGGTGATCATACCCGCTGGACAGCAGGACTGACTGTCCCTGTGGGGGAACAAAAGTAAAACAAAGCTTCAATTGCAACGTACGTATCTTCCAGTGAGTGCTTTGAGGCCTTGTTTCATTTTTAATGTGATCGACTGTTGGCTCCGAGCACCCTTTCATTTATTTACGCAAGAGGATAAGAGAGCACATTGATTGATGGATTGATTTTTGAGTAAAATAATTCATACAGTTATAAACAATTTGAAAGCACAAAGAACCTCAGAGGACGTCACATTCTCTCTCTTTACCTGAGACTGTTACTGAGGGATATGTCCTCCCTCCTCCTGGGCCTGTCCTCTACAATCAGAAAGAGACAAAACAGTAAACTATTAAAAATGTGAACTTGATGGATGATTGATTCATTTTGTGTATACTTACAGGGCCTTCAGAAAGTATTCACACCCATTGACTTTTTCCACATTTTGTTATGTAACAGCCTGAATTTAAAATGGATAAAATTTAGATTTTATTTTACTGACCTACACACAATAACCCATAATGTGAAAGTGGAATTGTGTTTTTTGTATTTTTGACTAATTCATTAACATTTAAAAGCTCAAAATGTCTTGAGTCAATAAGTATTCAACCCCTTTGTTATGGCAAGCCTAAATAAATTCAGGAGTAAACATTTGCTTAACAAGTCACATAATAAGTTCCATGGACTCACTGTGTGCAATAATAGTGTTTAACATGATTTTTGAATGACAACCTCATCTCTGTACCCCACACATACAATTATTTGTGAGGTCCCTCAGTCGAGCAGTGAATTTCAAACACAGATTCAACCACAAAGACCAGGGAGGTTTTCCAATGCCTCAAAGAAGGGCACCTATTGGTAGATGGGTAAAAATAAAAAGGAGACATTGAATTTCCTTTGAGCATGGTGAAGTTATTAATTACACTTTGGATGGTGTATAAATACACTCAGTCATTACAAAGATACAGGTGTCCTTCCTATCTAAGTTGCCGGAGAGGAAGGAAACCTCTCAGGGATTTCAACATTAGGCCAATGGTGACTTTAAAACAGTTACAGAGTTGAATGGCTGTGATAGGAGAAAACTGAGGATGGATCAACAGCATTGTAGTTACTATACAATACTAACCTAATTGACTGAGTGAAAAGAAGGAAGCCTGTACATAATACAAATATTCCAAAACATGCATGGTGGTCCTCTGTAGCTCAGCTGGTAGAGCACGGCGCTTGTAACGCCAAGGTAGTGGGTTCGATCCCCGGGACCACCCATACACAAAAATGTATGCACGCATGACTGTAAGTCGCTTTGGATAAAAGCGTCTGCTAAATGGCATATTATTATTATATATTATTATATTATGCATCCTGTTTGCAACAAGTGTTATGTTTGGGGCAAATACAACACATTACTGAGTACCACTCTCCATATTTTCAATTCTAGTGGTGGCTGCATCATGTTATGGGTATGCTTGTAATTGTTAAGGACTGGGGAATTTTTTAGGATGAAAAAGAAATGCCAAAATCCTAGAGGAAAACCTGGTCAGTCTGCTTTCCACCAGACACTGGGAGATGAATTCACCTTTCAGCAGGACAATAACCTAAAACACAAGGCCAAGCCTACACTGGAGTTGCTTACCAAGAAGACAGTGAATGTTCCTGAGTGGCCGAGTTACAGTTTTTACTTAAATCTGCTTGGAAATCTATGGCAAGACCTGAAAAGGGTTGTCTGGCAATGATCAACAATCAATTTGACAGAGCTTGAAGAATTTTAAAAATAATAATGGGAAAATATTATACAATCCAGGTGTGCAAAGCTCTTAGAGACTTACCCAGAAAGACTCACAGCTGTAATCGCTGCCAAAGGTGATTCTAACATGTATTGACTCAGGGGTGTGAATACTTATGTAAATGAGATACTGTATTTCTGTATTTAATTTTCAATAAATGTGAAAACATTTATAAAAACATGTTTTCACTTTGACATTATGGGGTAAAAAAAACAAAAAAAAACAGAAATACCTTATTTACATAAGTATTCAGACCCTTTGCCATGAGACTCGAAATTGAGCTCAGGTGCATCCTGTTTCCATTGATCATCCTTGATGTTTCTACAACTTGATTGGAGTCCACCTGTGGTAAATTCAATTGATTGGACATGATTTGGAAAGGCACACACCTGTCTATATAAGGTCCCACAGTTGACAGTGCATGTCAGAGCAAAAACCAAGCCATGAGGTCAAAGGAATTTTCCCTAGAGCTCCGTAGAGTGTCGAGGCACAGATCTGGGGAAGGGAACCAAAAAATGTCTGCAGCATTGAAGGTCGCCAAGAACACAGTGGCCTCCATCATTCTTAAATGGAAGAAGTTTGGAACCACCAAGACTCTTCCTAGAGCTGGCCGCCCGGCCAAACTGATCAATCGGGGGAGAAGGGCCTTGGTCAGGGAGGTGGTCACTCTAACAGAGCCCAGAGTTCCTCTGTGGAGAACCTTCCAGAAGGAAAACCATCTCTGCAGCACTCCACCAATCAGGCCTTTATGGTACAGTGGCCAGACGGAAGCCACTACTCAGTAAAAGCCACATGACAGCCCACTTGGAGTTTGCCAAAAGGCACCTAAAGGACTCTCAGGCCATGAGAAACAAGATTCTCTGGTCTGATGAAACCAAGATTGAACTCTTTGGCCTGGCATCACGTCTGGAGGAAACCTGGCACCATCCCTACGGTGAAGCATGGTGGTGGCAGCATCATGCTGTGGGGATGCTTTTCAGTGGCAGGGACTGGGAGACTAGTCAGGATCGAGGGAAAGATGAACAGAGCAAAGTACAGAGAGATCTTTGATGAAAACCTGCTCCAGAGCGCTCAGGACCTCAGACTGGGGCGAAGGTTCATCTTCCAACAGGACAACGACCCTAAGCACACAGCCAAGACAACGCAGGAGTGGCTTCGGGACAAGTCTGAATGCTCTTGAGTGGCCCAGCCAGAGCCCGGACTTGAACCCGATCGAACATCTCTGGAGAGACCTGAAAATAGCTGTGCAGCGACGCTCCCCATCCATCCTGACAGTTTGAGAGGATCTGCAGAGAAGAATGGGAGAAACTCCCCAAATATACAGTTGAAGTCGGAAGTTTACATACACCTTAGCCAAACACATTTAAACTCAGTTTTTCACAATTCCTGACATTTAATCCTAGTAAAAATTCCCTGTCTTAGGTCAGTTAGGATCACCAATTTATTTTAAGAATGTGAAATGTCAGAATAATAGTAGAGAGAATGATTTATTTTCTGCTTTTATTTCTTTCATCAAATTCCCAGTGGGTCAGAAGTTTACATACACTCAATTAGTATTTGCTAGCATTGCCTTTAAATTGTTTAACTTGGGTCAAACGTTTCGGGTAGCCTTCCACAAGCTTCCCACAATAAGTTGGGTGAATGTTGGCCCATTCCTCCAGACAGAGCTGGTGTAACTGAGTCAGGTTTGTACGCCTCCTTTCTCCACACGCTTTTTCAGTTCTGCCCACAAATGTTCTATAGGATTGGAGGTCAGGGCTTTGTGATGGCCACTCCAATACCTTGACTTTGTTGTCCTTAAGCCATTTTGCCACAACTTTGGAAGTATGCTTGGGGTCATTGTCCATTTGGAAGACCCATTTGCGACCAAGCTTTAACTTCCTGACTGATGTCTTGAGATGTTGCTTCAATATATCCACATAATTTTCCTTCCTCATGATGCCATCTATTTTGTGAAGTACACCAGTCCCTCCTGCAGCAAGCACCCCCACAGCATGATGCTGCCTCCCCCGTGCTTCACGGTTGGGATGGTGTTCTTCGGCTTGCAACACCCCCTTTTTCCTCCAAACATAACGATGGTCATTATAGCCAAACAGTTCTATTTTTGTTTCATCAGACCAGAGGACATTTCTCCAAAAAGTATGATCTTTGTCCCCATGCGCAGTTGCAAACCGTAGTCTGGCTTTTTTATGGCGGTTTTGGAGAAGTGGCTTCTTCCTTGCTGAGCAGCCTTTCAGGTTATGTCGATACAGGACTCGTTTTACTGTGGATATAGATACTTTTGTACCTGTTTCCTCCAGCATCTTCACAAGGTCCTTCGTTGTTCTGGGATTGATTTGCACTTTTCGCACCAAAGTACGTTCATCTCTAGGAGACAGAACGCGTCTCCTTCCTGAGCAGTATGACGGCTGCGTGGTCCCATGGTGTTTATACTTGCGTACTATTGTTTGTACAGATGAACGTGGTACCTTCAGGCGTTTGGAAATTGCTCCCAAGGATGAACCAGACTTGTGGAGGTCTACCATATTTTTTCTGAGGTCTTGGCTGATTTCTTTTGATTTTCCCATGATGTCAAGCAAAGAGGCACTGAGTTTGAAGGTAGGCCTTGAAATACATCCACAGGTACACCTCCAATTGACTCAAATGATGTCAATTAGAAGCTTCTAAAGTCATGACATCATTTCCTGAATTTTCCAAGCTGTTTAAAGGCACAGTCAACTTAGTGTATGTAAACTTCTGACCCACTGGAATTGTGTTACAGTGAATTATAAGTGAAATAATCTGTCTGTAAACAATTGTTGGAAAAATTACTTGTGTCATGCACAAAGTAGATGTCTTAACCGACTTGCCAAAACTATAGTTTGTTAACAATACATTTGTGGAATGGTTGAAAAATTAGTTTTAATGACTCCAACCTACGTGTATGTAAACTTCTGACTTCAACTGAAGGTGTGCCAAGCTTGTAGTGTCATACCCAAGAAGACTCAAGGCTGTAATCGCTGCCAAAGGTGCTTCAACAAAGTACTGAGTAAAGGGTCTGAATACTTATGTAAATGTATATATTTCAGTTTTTTGCAAAAAAATCTAAAAACCTGGTTTTGCTTTGTCATTATGGGGTATTGTGTGTAGATTGATGAGGGGGAAAAAAACAATTTAAACCATTTTAGAATAAGGCTGTAATGTAACAAAATACTTTCCGAATGCATTGTAAAAAACAATTCAAACATTTTTAAACGTGACCAGGATTTCACAATACAGTCAGAGACTTACTGTATTTCCGTTTAGTGAACTATTTGCTGAATTATTTATGAAAATATATACAATGGTAGTAGAAGATTAGCATATTATGTTACAGCAGGTGGAATATTAATGGGATGCCGTTTGGGGCTCTTTTTCCCTCTGACCTTCTCTCTCTTCCAGCAGCAGTTCAAAATGGTTATCCTCCTCTTCTCCGTCTCCACCAACGACGTCTCCTGATTGGTCAGACACATCGCTGGACGTCTCCTCGTGGAAGTTAAGCTCCTCGTTTGAAAGGATTCTCTGCAGTCGCCTCACTGGCATGGAGCCAGAGCTCTGGCTTTCCGACGTCACACTGAGAGACAGGAGAGATTGAACATAATTCAAGATGAGCATGGCTTTCATTGTTGCTACCATGAAAAAAGTATAAAGCTCATCACGGTTAAAGTAAGCCCCCCTTGTGATGTATGAAACAATAAAATACCTTCTCCAAAAGCACAAAAAACAAACACTGATGTTTTTGTTCCCCCAAAACTATACTGAACAAAAATATAAATGCAACATGCAACAATTTCAATGATTTTACTGAGTTACAGTTCATATAAGGAAATCAGTCAAGTGAAATAAAATCATTACGCCCTAATCTATGGATTTCACATGACTGGGCAGGGGTGCAGCCATGGGTGGGCCTGGGAGGGCATAGGCCCACCCACTTGAGAGCCAGACCCAGCCAATCAGAATGAGTTTTTCCCCACAAAAGGGCTTTATTACACACAGAAATACTCCTTGGTTTCATCAGCTGTCCGGGTGGCTGGTCTCAGACGATCCCTCAGGTGAAGAAGCCGGATGTGGACATCCTGGGCTGGCTTGGTTACACGTGGTCTGCAGTTGTGAGGCCGTTGGATGTGCTGCCAAATTCTCTAAAACGACGTTGGAGGCAGCTTATGGTAGAGAAATTAACATTCAATTCTCTGGCAACAGCTCTGGTGGACATTCCTGCAGTCAGCATTCCATTTGCATGCTCCCTCAAAACTTGAGACATCTGTGGCATTGTGTTGTGTGACAAAACTGCACATTTTAGAGTGGCCTTTTTTTGTCCCCAGCACAAGGTGCAACTGTGTAATGATCATGCTGTTTAATCATTTTCTTGATATGCCACACCTGTCAGTTGGATGGATTATCTTGGCAAAGAAGAAATGCTCACTAACAGGGATGTAAACACATTTGTGCACATTTGAGAGAAATAAGCTTTTTGTGCACATGGACAATTTCTGGGATGTTTTATTTCAGCTCATGAAACATGGGACCAACACTTTACATGTTGCATTTATATTTTGCTTCAGTACAATAAACACTTTATTTTTCTCTGTCTTCTAAATAGGTTGCACACGGTTACATTGCCTACAACTACTTAACTAAACAAAGGGTACAGTACTAAAAGCCATGATATCAGACCTGGGTTGGGGATCCTGTATGTCTCCGCCCTCCCTCTCCAAACACTCGTCCTCCTCATACTCCTCCTCATACTCCTTCTTGTTGACCTTTGACCTTTTACAGATGTACATCTTCTCCATCTCAGCCATGTTCCTCAGGTGGGTTCTCTTCAGCTGCTCCAGCCTCTGGTAGTAGTCCTGGTGGGGGAAGAGGAACACCCACATTTAGGCCCGGGATTCAATCCGATCGCCCGGCTATGCACCTTTTAAAGGCAATGTTCCCACGGTTCGCAGAGACCACATTCTTGGTAAACGCTGCATATGTTGGCTCAATCTGAAATGACCTTATATGTCAAGCGCACACTGATCAGATAGAATCCCAACCTTTGATTCAGACAATCTTTTGACCCTTTTCACACTACCAAGCCAAACCAAACCAAGCCATAGTAGCTGGAACCATGCTGGAAAGGGTCAGGTAAAGATAAAATTGCCAAGCCAGAACATTAAAATTTGGGTTAACATGATAGTGTGAGCCAGGCATTATTCTCCCATCGCAGCAATTTAGTTTCAACATCAGTTGTTAATTAAACAACCGGCTAAGCCTACACATATACAGAGGAACGATAGAAGCAGTAAAGGAATGGTCATACATTTACAGTAAAAAGGGCAGAAGGTGCAAAGAGCATGGAGCAGTATCTATTCTAGGCTACCTGGTTGGAGAAGTAGACCCGTCCCAGGCCTGAGCGCTCCCCTCTCTCCACCCCGTATCCTTCCTCCAGAGAGAGAGAGCTCCGCATGTCGTCTCTCCCCTCCTCGCTGCCCTCTGAATCCACATCATCATACTCCTGAAAGATTAATTTATAATGTTATATGCAGAACATACACAATAGCACCTTGTAGTTCTATATTAGACTCCTAAGTCATGAATAAACACCCACTACAGCGAAGATTTAACATGAATAAACACCCACTACAGCGAAGATTTAACATGAATAAACACCCACTACAGTGAAGATTTAACATGAATAAACACCCACTACAGTGAAGATTTAACATGAATAAACACCCACTACAGTGAAGATTTAACATGAATAAACACCCACTACAGTGAAGATTTAACATGAATAAACACCCACTACAGTGAAGATTTAACATGAATAAACACCCACTACAGCGAAGATTTAACATGAATAAACACCCACTACAGTGAAGTTTTAACAATTTTTGTTAGAAAAATAGCTAGCTAACTTTGATAAACAGCCAGAAACTATACATTTTCTGATTCAATAAGAAAGCTAAACCTAAATATGTATTTTTTGGTTGTTTAGTCAATTAGACCATTTCAAGCAAAAATATATACACTGAACAAAAATATATAAGCAACATGCAACAATTTCACAGATTTTACTGAGTTACAGTTCATATAAGGAAATCAGTCAATTGAAATAAATTCATTAGGCCCTAAACTACGGATTCCACATGACTGGGAATACAGATATGTATCTGTTGGTCACAGATACCTTAAAAAAGGTAGTGGCGTGGATCAGAAAACCAGTCAGTATCTGGTGACCACCATTTGCCTCATGCAGCGCGACACATCTCCTTCGCATAGAGTTGATCAAGCTGTTGACTGTGGTCTGTGGAATGTTGCCCCACTCCTCTTCAATGGCTGTGCGAAGTTGCTGGATATTGGCGGGAACTGGAACACGCTGTCGTACACGTCGATCCAGAGCATCCCAAACATGCTCAATGGGTGACATGTCTGGTGAGTATGCAGGCCATGGAAGAACTGGGGCATTTTCAGCTTCCAGGGATTGTGTACAGATCCTTGAGACATGGGGCCGTGCATTATCATGCTGAAACATGAGGTGATGGTTGCGGATGAATGGCACGACAATGGGCCTCATGATTTCATCAAGGTATCTTTGTGCATTCACATTGCCATCGATGAATTGCAAACGTGTTCGTTGTCCGTAGCTTATTCCTGCCCATACCATAACCCCACCGTGAAGAGCACACTTCTCCAGCGTGCCATTGGCCATCGAAGGGGAGCATTTGCCCACTTAAGTTGGTTTTGACGCCGAACTGCAGTCAGGACAATGGTGAGGACGACCCGCACACAGATGAGCTTCCTTGAGACGGTTTCTGACAGTTTGTGCAGAAATTAATCGGTTGTGCAAACCCACAGTTTCATCAGCTGTCTGGGTGGCTGGTCTCAGACGATCCCGCAGGTTAAGAAGCCGGATGTGGAGGTGCTGGGCTGGCGTGGTTACACGTGGTCTGCGGTTGTGAGGCCGGTTGGATGTACTGCCAAATTGTCTAAAACAACATTGGAGGCGGCTTATGGTAGAGAAATGAACATTCAATACTCTGGCAACAGCTCTGGTGAACATTCCTGCAGTCAGCATGCCAGTTGCACGTTCCCTCAAAACTTGAGACATCTGTAGCATTGTGTTGTGTGACAAAACTGCACATTTTAGAGTGGCCTTTTATTGTCCCCAGCACAAGGTGCACTTGTGTAACGATCATGCTGTTTAATCAGCTTCTTGATATGCCACACCTGTCAGGTGGATGGATTATCTTGGCAAAGGAAAAATGCTCACTAACAGGGATGTAAACAAATTTGTGCACAACATTTGAGAGAAATAAGCTTTTTATGCGTATGGAACATTTCTGGGATCTATTTCAGCTCATGAAAAATGGGACCAACACTTTACATGTTGTGCTTATATTTTTGTTCAGTATGTATATCATACACCCCCCCCCCCCCCAAAAAACGCAAACCTCCCCTGTTATTGTAATGGTAAGAGGTTAGCATGTCTTGGGGGTATGATATTTGTGCGTTTGTAACTTTCTCACTCATCATTATTCAGGATTCATTCAAGATTATCTGTAATCATGGTAGCATCCACATTCATCTAGAAGAGTTTAGAAACATATTCTATTCTTATTTACAATAAAAGTGACTCCAAAATGACACACTACATAGTTTACCATTCATTTCTTTTGGGCAGAAAATAATCTGAAACACAGCCAAAACAAAGAGCAAATTCATCCAACAAATTTGTGGAGTCACAAACTTGATGTAGTCATTGTGTGCTCTGAATATGAGACTAAATACTAAACTCTTGACTACTTTAATACACATATAAGTGAATTTGTCCAAGTACTTTTGCTCCCCTAAAATGGGGGGGACTATGTACAAAAAGTGCTGTAACGGTTCACCCGATATGGATGAAAATACCCTAAAATTAAAGCTGACAGTCTGCACTTTAACCTCATAGTCATTGTTTGATTTCAAATCCAAACCTTTGGAGTATAGAGCCAAAATAAAAAATAAAAAATGCTTCACTGTCCCAATAATTACAGTATTTCTGAACATTTAGGCAAGTTAGCTGGCTAACTCATTGAACCTGCTTTGTAGTATTACCCCATAAGTTTGAACTTGTTGTCTCCTCACCTCATGACCCCGGTCTCTTCTCCTGTAAGGTTCCGGTTCTCGTCCGTACAGCGCCAGGAGCTCGTTGCTCTGCAGTGAAGGGGAACGGTACAGCATAGCCATCTCTGTGTTTCTCCTGTCCAAGCCTCTCACTTCTCCTGTTGTTGTTGTTGTTGTCTAATATTATTCGATGTCAGTTATTTTATTCCAAAAAGCATGTCTCGTAGGACCAGGTTACATCACTATGTAGTGTGCTGCTGATCTCACAAAGGGAATGGCACACTGACTGGAGTCAAGAAATTACTGACACACACACACACACACACACACATAAAACGGGATGATCCTCAGTCTTAAAGCCTGCATGCAGGAATCATGATTTTACTGTCAGGAGTGACACAGGCACAGACACACACAAAACACACAGATTTAATGTAATTCACCGGCTGTTCTCCATATGGCCGAGTTAGGACTTAACCGCGCTATAAGGCCTACAGACAATGATTCCCAGTGAGATATCCAGCCTGTATGTGTCCAGACAGTCAACGTCTCCAATCAGATTTACAGACAAACAAACACACTTAATTACAGTTGAAGTGTTGATCTGATTGGGTCTGGTTTAGGAGGGAGGCAGCAGGTAGACACACCTTCTGCTCTGTTGCCGTGACAAACAGTAAGTCAGGAAGCAAAAGTCCAAGATTGCCTCTGAAATGGCACCCTATTCCACCTTTATAGGGTTCTGGTCAAAAGTAGTGCACTATATAGGGACTAGGGTGTCATTTCAGACACAGCCCAATTTGAAAGAGAATTTCAAATTCCAGGCAGGTGTGCCCAATGAACTTTCTGCCTGGAGAGCTACCCTACACAAACAAAACTGAATCAGCCAATCAAGGTCCTAACGGGCAGATTTAGTAGAAGTCTTTAGACCATGGCTTGAGAAAACCCTGCATGGGTTGTAGTGATATAAAAATAGTTTAACTGAGTTGACTTGACTTTGTCTGAGTTTACCTGACTTCGCCTGAGTTGACTTGACTTTACCTGACTTTGCCTGAGTTGACTTGGCTTTGCCTGAGTTTAGCTGACTTTGCCTGAGTTGACTTGGCTTTGCCTGACATTTCCTGAGTTGACTTGACTTTGCCTGACATTTCCTGAGTTGACTTGACTTTGCCTGAGTTGACTTGACTTTGCCTGAGTTTACCTGACTTTGCGTGAGTAGACTTGGCTTTGCCTGACTTTTCCTGAGTTGACTTGACTTTACCTGAGTTGACTTGACTTTGCCTGAGTTTACCTGACTTTGCGTGAGTAGACTTGGCTTTGCCTGACTTTTCCTGAGTTGACTTGACTTTGCCTGAGTTGACTTGACTTTGCCTGAGTTTACCTGACTTTGCGTGAGTAGACTTGGCTTTGCCTGACTTTTCCTGAGTTGACTTGACTTTACCTGAGTTTTCCTGAGTTTTCCTGAGGCCACTCCAGTTTACCCTCCACTAGCCTACAGAACTGTTGGGCACCTCATTTATAGTTCTCCTCCTGTGTGTTGATTCTCCCCAGACGACAGTGAAGGGTGCCAGGGCCTACCAGGGCCTACTCAGCTTACACTAATTACGCCTGGCAGATAGATGTCAACTAGGCAGTATATAGACACACCTTCTGTTCTGTTGCTGTGGCAATAAGACAGTCATGAAGCATAAGTCCAATTTAGGGCTGGAACAAAACCCTGCAGAATGGTTAGGTTACCTGTATGTTGATTCTCCCCAGATGACACTGCCAGGGGCTACTGAGCTACACTCTTAGAAAAAAAGGTGCTATCTAGAACCTAAAAGTGTTCTTCGGCTGTCCCATATGAGAACTCTTTGAATAACTATTTTTGGTTCCAGGTACTACCCTTTTTGGTTCCAGGTACAACCCTTTCCACAGAGGGTTCTACATGGAACCCAAAAGGGTTCTACCTGGAACCAGAAAGAGTTCTACCTGGAACCAGAAAGAGTTCTACCTGGAACCAAAAAGGGTTATCCTATGCAGACAGGCGAAGCACACTTTTAGAACCCTATTTTATAAGAGTGTACCTGGACCTGCCAAGGCTACTCAGTTACCACGGGCTACTCAGTTACCACGGGCTACCAGGGGATACTCAGTTACGAGGGGATACTCAGTTACCAGGGCCTACCAGGGGCTACTCAGTTACCAGGGGCTACTCAGTTACCAGGGGCTACTCAGTTACCAGGGGATACTCAGTTACCAGGGCCTACCAGGGGCTACTCAGTTACCAGGGGCTACTCAGTTACCAGGGGCTACTCAGTTACCAGGGGCTACCAGGGGATACTCAGTTACCAGGGCCTACCAGGGGCTACTCAGTTACCAGGGGCTACTCAGTTACCAGGGGCTACTCAGTTACCAGGGGATACTCAGTTACCAGGGCCTACCAGGGGCTACTCAGTTACCAGGGGCTACTCAGTTACCAGGGGCTACTCAGTTACCAGGGGCTACTCAGTTACCACGGGCTACTCAGTTACCAGGGGCTACCAGGGGATACTCAGTTACCAGGGCCTACCAGGGGCTACTCAGTTACCAGGGGCTACTCAGTTACCAGGGGCTACTCAGTTACCAGGGGCTACTCAGTTACCAGGCCTTCCAAGGCTACTCAGTTACCAGGGGCTACTCAGTTACCAGGGGCTACTCAGTTACCACGGGCTACTCAGTTACCAGGGGCTACCAGGGGATACTCAGTTACCAGGGCCTACCAGGGGCTACTCAGTTACCAGGGGCTACTCAGTTACCAGGGGCTACTCAGTTACCACGGGCTACTCAGTTACCAGGGGCTACCAGGGGATACTCAGTTACCAGGGCCTACCAGGGGC